>NC_132916.1:21969496-22171996 GCF_047675955.1 Chlorocebus sabaeus | reverse complement strand
CTCCCTGGGTAGCAAACTGACATTGGAAGATGATAACTTTTAGCCACTACCAATATGTTCTAAGTTATACCAATAGCAAGAAGTATAAAATTTGCCAATTTATCTAATCATGTCTGAAATTTCACTTTGATAGTACCTTCTGGGAACAAATTATCAATTTTGATTTAGCACTGTATATGAATAAAATGTGTTACAGATTCAATGCTTTCAAATTTTTCATTCAATATTACAAAGTGCTACCAAAAAATAAAAATGTTCCTATATACAACTGTCTAGATTTAACCATGACTGAAAGTAGTATGTATGAAGCATAAATGAATAGGTCTGTTTCTAAGTGTCCATTATCTATGATGGTGATGATAATGATACTATAAGTTAGTAAAACAGAAATATGTTAAAGTATGCTGTAAATATCACATATCACATATATATATAATGACTTGAAAAAGTGGAGATATACAAAGTTTAACATAGCACTCAGTATGTGTGATTTATTAAATGATGTGATGCTGATGTTGAAATTTTTATTTTTAATACCATATCTTTTCTAACAAAGGATCAATGTCAAAATGTAATATTAAGTATAATGACACACAGTAAAATTGATTAGCTTGCAATAACTAATCTTCATAAAACTCTCAGCAAATTTATTATCATTGTGTTATTTATTATAAATCAGTTCAGAAAGGTTAATTAATGCATGCAGTCACACAGCTGAAAATCAGCAGATGTGGGATTTGAATTCAGTCATCTCTCACCAATTTTTTTCTTTCTACTACACCAGTGGTTCTTAGACTTTAGCATGCATCAGAATCACCAGGAAGGGCTTGTTGAAACACACATGGCAGGGCCTCACTCCTGAGTTTCCAATTCAGGAGGTATTGGTTGTGGTTGAAGAAAATTGCATTTGCAACAAGTTCCCAGGTAATAGTAAAATCACTGTTTTTTTTTTTGTTTTTTTTTTTTTTTTTTTTTTTTGAGACGGAGTCTCGCTCTGTGCCCCAGGCTGGAGTGCAGTGGCGCGATCTCGGCTCACTGCAAGCTCCGCCTCCTGGGTTTACGCCATTCTCCTGCCTCAGCCTCCCGGGTAGCTGGGACTACAGGCGCCAGCCACCACGCCCGGCTAATTTTCTTGTATTTTTAGTAGAGACGGGGTTTCACTGTGTTAGCCAGGATGGTCTCGATCTCCTGACCTCGTGATCCGCCCGCCTCGGCCTCCCAAAGTGCTGGGATTACAGGCTTGAGCCACCGCGCCCGGCCCAAAATCACTGTTTTAAAAACAAGAATTTGAGAACTCCTATTCTACACTATGATGCCTCTCAGATATTGCTGAAAGGATAAAAGAAGCAGGCTTACCTAATTCAGCTACCTCAGAGAAAGATGCTTACTCATTAAAAACGCAATTCCCAGAGCCACACTGCCTTAACTTGAATCCTGATTCTGCTTCTTTTTTTTTTTTTTTTTTTTTTTTTTTTTTTTTTTTTTTTGAGACAGAGTCTCGCTCTGTCGCCTGGGCTGGAGTGCAGTGGTCGGATCTCAGCTCACTGCAAGCTCCGCCTCCCGGGTTCATACCATTCTCCTGCCTTAGCCTCCAGTGGTCGGATCTCAGCTCACTGCAAGCTCCGCCTCCCGGGTTCATACCATTCTCCTGCCTTAGCCTCCCGAGTAGCTGGGACTACAGGCGCCAGCCACCTCGCCCGGCTAGTTTTTTGTATTTTTTAGTAGAGACAGGGTTTCACCGTGTTAGCCAGGATGGTCTCGATCTCCTGACCTCGCGATCCGCCCGTCTCGGCCTCCCAAAGTGCTGGGATTACAGGCCTGAGCCACCGCGCCCGGCCCTGATTCTGCTTCTTACAAGATGCATGTCTCTCTTTTTGCCCCAGTATCCTCCTCTGTAAAATGGAGATAGTAAGAGTTTCAACCTCATATGGTTGTTAGGAGGATTACAAGTATTAATATGCATAAAATGCTTAGAGATGGACATGATATATTGGAAACATTCAGTAAGTGTTAACTATTATTATCATAGCACAGCAATTTGTTTAAGATTACTGAGTGTTCAAATGAAAAAAAGACATATTAACTTACATAGTGTCATTTTCTGACAAAAGAAATACACAAATAGAGATAATTTCTGAAACAAAGACCAAAAAAGTCTGTTTTATGGTGTCTTGTATCAATGTGGCTAAAATTTTCAAGCTAAGTTTTATAAAGACACAGATCATATTTCAAGTAGGTGATTTTTGTATTGATCTTCCATAAATCCTGATAGCATAACATACCAGTAAATCATAAATCAGTGAAGGGGTTTCTGAAGTGTGTTGGCATAATAGGTCCTAGGCACTTGCTTTAAGATGATTTACTTTCCATAAGGTTCAAACTCGAAAAGTTTAGATGAATAGAGAGTGGCCATATCTATAGAGTCTGTATGAAATATTAGATCTTGTCTGTCATACAGAGTTGGCAAAAAGTACAGGATCATAGTTGATTCACCACTGAGTTTTCCAACAATGATAGTGTTGGTTGACATGCAGGTAGTATGAGAAATAAGGGGCTCAAATATTCTACTATGTTTAGCGTATTTAACAGCAAGATTACTTTTTAAAAAGAAAAAAGGTTAACTCACTTCAGTGACAGGTTTCTGCAATCATGTGCATGGGTACCATGGACCATTCCATATGAGATAAATAAATAGAGGAAAAGAGAACAAGAGGACTGGAATGAGGATTTTCTCTATAGAAAAGTATTATGGGACTTTTTCAACTTAGGGGAAAGCCCAGACACTATAAAGAAGAAAAGGTGTCAGTAAGAGAAAATAATAACCAAATTAATTTAGTAAAAATTATATAGAGAGAGTATTTTTCCTTTACCAATATTAAAACACAAACAAGACTTTATTTGCTGAGGCAGCCAGTATTGAAAAATATAGCTTTTTCTTACTAAAGAGCAAAGTTATTTTTACTTTTGGCAAACTTCAGAGCAAATGTCCCCTCCAATGACAGATCAAATTCTCATAGTTCAGCTATTTACAAGAAAGAACAAATCTATTTTCACAACATTGTTGAAGGTCTCTAATATCTGTGAAGAATCCTCGCTTTGCCATTTCTGCAGTAATTTAGAACCTAAATGCATTCTATTACTCAAAAATTAAAATTAAATATTAACCTAACAAACCTTTCAAAACCTGTAAACAAGAACTTCAAATTCCAGGGTCACTTTTACTTTATAATACTTTAATATTTGTAATGCCTCTTATAGACATCATATTCATGAGTATTTACAGTATCTGAAACTCTGAAATGTCCCAGGAGTAGCAAAGGAAGTTCTGAGGGCTTTTATATGGTTCCTGTTGCTAAGGTAACCACATCCTTGATATCCATGTGTTTGACATGTCACTCTCATTTTGTGTCTGGCTCTCAGAGAGCCAGCACTGGTGCATGGCATCAAAGAAACACAAGAAATAAAAACAAGACAAAAGACCATGGGAACTGTTTCTTCTCAAATATTATACACACACACACACACACACACACACATATACATATAAAATAAACACTTGCATGGTCATGCCAAAATTCTTAAATTCCTAAATTCAAGTTATAAAGAAATTTAATGAGAAAGAAAGTACTAGTATATCAGGGTTTTCTATAGATAAGATTATTAAACAATGTCAGAAAATAAAATGAAACAAGTTATATATGATCAACTATAGAATAACATGTACACATGAACCAAAAGCGAGCGAATATTGAATCAGTGTGTAAAATGCTCAATAAACTCTATGAACCATTATAAAAGGTTATTTTCACTTTCAGTATACCCACAGAAATGTCTAAATACCAAAGTCAGTTCAACCATGAAAACTTGGATCAACATAAAATATGTCTAATAGAAAGGCAATTTATTCTTGTGTTAAATATGAACTCATCTATTAATATTTTGATCACTATTTAAAGCAAAATGTTTTCTACATGATGGCTCTTTTTATAAATAAAATATATGTAAGTATAGATTAACAAAAATCATGTAAGCAGTTTTACAATCACTGTTTATATAATACTGTGAAAAATTGAGATAGTTCATAAGTCATAAACAAATGACTTTCCTGTGCCTCACTTTTAAATACATTTGGTAGTACAGTACACAACTAACGAGACTGCTAAATGCAAGAGACAACTAAAGATGATTAATCAAACACCACCTTTTCTTTTTTCCTTGATTTTAGTCTAGGCCTGTCTTTATCTTTTCTGATTTTAATTTTCAGGTTTCAATAATAAAATACAATTCTAAGGTTTATCTTTGCCTTAATATAGCGGTCAGAAATCCAGCAACTTCTTTTGATTTAGCATAATCTTCAGTATGCAGTATGAATAAAACCCAACTTCCATATTTTTCTTATTTTATAAGTCCCTGTCTCTCCAACAATCCATAAGTACCTGATAACTCTTTCCAGTCACTGCCTAGCAAGATTGAGCCAAAACTTAAATTGCTGAATATGAAGTATAGAAAGTGCTTCAGTGTCACCCAGCAAAGTTAATATATGGACAAATGGTCAAAAAGTAAATTGCATTACAGAGGACACTTCTCAATACAATATAAATATTGTATCATCATTTTAGCATCTTGGCCAGACAAGACTCAGTTTAATGTTCCATCTTTTTCTTTAAAAATATTGAAAAGCTCATGACATCAAGATTCTACTCAAAATATTTAAAAGTGAGCAAATATGTAGAAAACACAGACCTAATTCTGATCAATAGCTGCTTGGTCTAATAAACAGCACCTATAAGAGTGTACATTTTCTCATTGTACTTGAGTATGTTTGAGTAAAAAATACTTGATTTAGGCTTCAGCATGCGTTGATATAATCTGCTTTTGTAGTGATACAATATTAACAGCTAGTATCTGGGGACATGAAAAATGAAGTTAGTGAGGTGGTAAGTTTTGATAAAAATTAAGGAAATATGGAACTGATATTAGTTTTTCAAACAATGGCTAGCTAAAATCAAACTGACTCAGAGCACAATACTTCTTAAACCAAAAATAATATATTTTATTTGTAACTTTTCTAAAAATAATTTTATATTGATGTGGATAAGTAGTAAATAAAACACCATGAAAAATTATGGGTCCATTAATTGTTTTTATGCAGCTGCTTCTCACCAGGTGATCTAATTTCATGTTAGCCAAGTAAAAGCTCCAATAAACATCAATTAAGACGATTTCTGTCTCCGGGAAAAATGATATAAAAGAGGTGAGACTTACCCTGCTGACTTAAACTGAAAGGCTAGACAAAATATACAAAGTAAAGGTTTTAACAACACTGGACATTGGGCAATGAGGGACAGTGATACTTGATGGACAGAAAACAACAAATGAGGTGTATCTTATGATTATCCCATCTATAGTCTTGACAGGGTCTCCAAGCAGCAGTACAGAAAGAAGGTACCCAGGTGGAACCAAGCAAAATCCCTGATACAAGAACAACAGTTGGGAGTCTGTAGAGAACAAGGCGGCTAGACTAAGAAAGAGTACCAGAGAGAAGAGAAACGCATATAGAGAGAACACCAGAGAGCGGCGGAAGGTTGTTTGGGAGTATTTAGCGGGTTACTGATAAAAGCATGAGTGTAAGACTGGAAATAATTCCTGTATCCACCTGTCAGGATGAGAAAACTCTCAAAATACATGAGGCATTAGGGAGAGTAAATAAAAGAATTTTGTTTAAGTTAATCTAGCTCTAGATTAATAGCTGCTCTGGTCCCACCTAAGAAAACTTAAAAGGAGACCCAAAGGATCAAACTGCTTCTATAAACTAAATCCCAGAACAAAGCTCAAAAATATTTATAAAAATGCAAAAATACTCTGTACCCAAAAAGGTAAAATATTTTATAATGTCTGGGCATCCAATTAAAAATTATGAGGCATGCAAAGAATCAGGAAAATATAACACATAATGATGAGAAAAAAATCAACCAGTTGAAGCTGATGCAGAAATGATATTAGCACTAGCAGTCAAAATCATTAAAATAATAATTATTAACTTTATCCCAAAAGTTTAAAATGTTAACTGGAGAAATAGAGGAGATAAAGAAGACCCAAATTAAACTATTGAAGATGAAAACTATAATGTCTTAGATAAAACATACATTGAAGGTCAGGTGAGGTGGCTCATACCTGTAATCCTAGCACTTTGGGAGGCCAAGGTAGACAGATTGCTTGAGTTCAAGACTTCGAGACCAGTCTGGCAACATGGCAAAACTCCATCTCTACAAAAACTACAAAAATTAGCCAGATGTGGTGGCATGCACTTGTATGTCCAACTACTTGGGGGCCTGAGGCAAGAGGATCGCTTGAGCCCGGGAGGCAGAGGTTGCAGTGAGCTGAGATAGAACCACTGCACTCTGGCCTGGGTGACAAAGTGAGACCTTATCTAAATAATAATAATAATGATAAAGTACATTGGATGAGATTAGTTGCAGATTACATATTGCCAAAAAAGAAAAAAATTAATAAACCTAAAAATAGCAAAGGAACTATGCAAAACAAAGCACATGAGAAACAATTTTAAAATAAACACAGCTCTATGTTTTTTAGTATATCACAACTGAATGGATTTCAATACATTCACAGAGATATAATAAATACCATCAAATTGTACACTTAATTGAATTCTTTGGTATGTGAATTATATCTTAATGGAGCTGCTTAGAAAATATGAGCTGTGGGCAACTTCAAGATATCTAATATATGTATATGGAGTCCCTAAAAGAATGAGTAGGAAGATATAAAACATACATATTTTTAGAAATAGTGGCCAAAACGTTCCCAAGTTTTATTAATGTAATAAACCCAGAGATTCAATAAGCTCCATAAATTGTAAGTACAAGAAAAAAAACGAAATCAAAGTGTATCATAATCAAATCACTCAAAATGAGAGACAAGATAAATCTTAGAAGGAACCAAAATTAAAAAGACGTTTTATGTAGAAGTGAGGCAGGAGTACAGGGTCTTGAGGCAGGGAACTTAAGGCCGATTCTCGAGGACTTCCTACAACTAAATCAAAAGGAAAACCCCAACCTTCCATGCCCAAGTAACAAAAGGACCAAAGTCTACTCCCTTTGCAACCCCCCCACTTTTCCGCTTCACAGATGAAATATTGGAAGTACCTCTGATTTGTCCCTTCCCACAACCAATCAGGCTGGTGGTGGGCCAAGTCTTCATTTGCAAAGGAGTTTAGCTTTGTAACTTCACTTCAGCCTCTGATTGGTCCCCTCCCACAAGCAATCAGACCATCGCAGGCCACTACTTCATTAACATAGGGTGTACTTCTAGTAACCAATGGGAAACCTCTAAAGGGTATTTAAACCCCCCCAAAATTGTGTAACTGGGCTCTTGAGTTACTTCCTTGGGCCCGTTCCCATCCTGTGGAGTGTGCTTTCATTTTTAATACATCTCTGCTTTTGTTGCTTCATTCTTTCCTTGTTTTGTTTGTGTGTTTTGTCCAATTTTTGTTCAAAATGTCAAGAACCTGGACACCCTTCACCGGTAACAGAGACACAGAGAAGAAAATGTCAGCAGATTTCACATTTAAAAAAATGTTAAAAAGAAGGTAGTGGAGCAACATTTTTAAAGTACTGACATAAAATATTTGCCTTAGAATCAGGTAGAATTAGTCCTTCAAATTTATTCCTCTGTTTCAAGTCGTTTTGGTTACTCTAGGACATTTGAATTTTTATATAAATTTTAGAATTATCTTGTCAATTTCTATAAGGACACCTATTGAGGTATTGAGATTGTATTGAATCTATAGGTCAATAAGTGAAAATGCTGACATTTTAACAACATAAAATCTCTTGGTCCATGGATACTGTATAACACTGGATTTACTTAAGTCTTTCATGGACCTTGTTGATAATGATGTGTTGGTGTTGGTTCATCAATTATAACTAATGTACCACATGGTGTTGGTTGTGGCAGAGGTTTTGTGTGGGTAGGGGATATATGATAAACTTTGTATTTTCCACTAAATTGCTGTGAAACTAAAACTTCTCTAAAAAGTAAAGTCAAGGCCGGGCACGGTGGCTCACGCCTGTAATCCCAGCACTCAGGGACGCCGAGGCAGGCGGATCATGAGGTCAAGAGATCGAGACCATCCTGGTTAACACAGTGAAACCTCGTCTCTACTAAAAATACAAAAAAATTAGCCGGGCGTGGCAGCAGGTGCCTGTAGTCCCAGCTACTCGGGAGGCTGAGGTGGGAGAACGGCGTGAACCCGGGAGGTGGAGCTTGCAGTGAGCCGAGATTGCGCCACTGTGCTCCAGCCTGGGCGACAGAGCAAGACTCTCTCTCAAAAAAAAAAAAAAAAAAAAAAAAAGTAAAGAATGTAAAGTCAATTAACTTTTTAATAAAGATTTCAAATTAACAACCTAAGTCTCAATATTTAGAATCTAGGAAAAGAGAAAACTGAACCCAGTGCAAGCAAAAGGAAAGAAATAATAAAGACTATGGCAGAAAGACATTGAGAAGAGAAAAACAATTTTAAAAATCCACGAAAGCAAGAATTGGTTTTTTAAAAAGGCCAATACAATTGGCAAACTTTTAGCTACATTGACTAAAACAAAATAAAACAAAAAGACTCAAATAACTAAAATAGGGAGTTAATGAAAAGACATCACTACCGACATTAAGAAATAAAAATAGTATTATAAGGTATTAAGAACTGTATGGCAAATAATTAAATAACTTAGATGAAATTGACTAATATCTAGAAAGATACAAATTACTGAAAGTGACTCACCTAAAAGAGAAAATATGAATAGGCTCATAACAAGCAAAGAGTCCAAATTTGTAATTTTAAAACTTCACACAAAGAAGTAACTGAGATGGTGTTACCATTAAATCCCAGCAAATATACAAAGAAGAATTAATATAATTAATCATATATCTCCAAAAAAAGAAAAGGAAGGACTACATCTTAACTCATTCTATAAGGTTACTATTATTATCATACCAAAGCCAAAGACTTTCAAGGGAAGAAAATTACATGTCTATTACTTTCAAATACAGAGGCAGAATTCCTCAACAAAATACTAGCAAACCAAATCCAGCAACATAAAAAAGGATTATTCACCATGAACAAGTGAGATTTACCCTAAGAATGCAAGATTGGTGTAACATCCAAAAATAGTATAACACAGAATATTAATGGAATAAAAAAATGATAACCTTGATAAACAGAAAAGCATTTGACAAAATCTAAAACGTTTCATGATTAAAAAAATATCAAATGACAAATAGAAAAGGCTTTCTCTACCTGAAAAATAGCATTTACAAAACTTCCATAGTTAACTATCGTGCTTAACAAAGGAAGTCTGATGTTTCTCCTTAAGATCAGGAACAAGTCAAAGTATTGTACGCATGACTGTGTATTTCTACAAATTTTTATATAACGCTTTTGGTGCATTTAGACTTTTAGAAAAGCTAGAATTTGAAATATTTATCAAAAGCACAATCTCAAACATTGTTAATATTCTACCAAGTTGATATACTATGATGAATTTGAATATCTCATATGGAAAATATGGTTAATTTTAAGTTTTATATATTATTTATATGCATATATAAATAACTGTACTCAATATTTGAGAGAGATATATATGTTCCCAGTACCTAATATTATTTTAGAGAAGTAGTTATATGGGGTAAAATAATAGGGAAACTTCCAAAGACTTTGATCCACTTGCTAAAATCCTTCACCAGTAAGTTTATACTGATGTATATCCCTACCAAAAATGGGGATCTCACTCCACACAAACTTTGATTAATATTTTGAAACTTCAACATTTCAGCAGAAGCTCATTATTGTCTTAATTTGCAGTTAAGTTGATATTTAATATATTTCTCTTTTCATATGGTTTTGTTTATTCATACTTTTGGATTTGTATATGTTCATATTTTGATTAAAATTTACTGGAGTATCATTTTTCTTTATGCTTTATATATAAAAAATGTCACCTTGCACACTGTCATAATTGCTCATAGTATCTTCTTGTTCTTTCAATCTGCTTGTGAAATTTTTAATGTAGTAAACTTTTAAATTTAGGTTATAATTTGAGTTTCTTGAGATATTTGGCCCAGGTCCCTCACATATTTTATTGACTAAAGTACTCTTTGTAGTGAGGACGTTCAGAACAAAGTGTATATACACTGAATAGTAGTAGTATCCGCTGTTAAGAAAAATTATCCAAAACTTGTGAATAAAGCGAAAGAAGGACTGTATATCCTTTCAGTGTCATACTGATGCATTAAATAAAATGCCCACCGATGAGCATTTAATTCATGAGGAAAATGTAATTTCCTTTGATACAGTATTTACTATTAATTAGGGTTCAAATTTTCACATTACATGTTAATTTATTATTTTTTCTGGTGGAGACCTAACTGATTTTTGTCCAAAAGTAATCCCAAAGGTTATGATTTTTTTACCCTTAGGCCTTAAGACAATTATATATGTCATCTACCAATTATATTCCAACACTTTCTTCTTCAATGACTATACTTAATAGTTGCTCAAATATTCTTTCGATCATCTTTACCATCTGACTAGTTCCTTCATTTATGATATAAATAGGTTCACACATATTTGGAAACCACGTGGTTAATTTAATCAGCCTGTGCTGCTTGCTTTTTATTTTTGGGGTTTCTTTTCCCCCTTTTTCAAGAACCTGAAGGTCAACGAATGCTGAAACTTAACTCTAACTGGCTACTTTATAAATAACATGCATAGGTCACCATGATAACAGTCACTTTAGTTATTTCATAGGAACTTGGGCCAGCTCCTGTCCGGTTCCAACAGTTAGAGATCATTAGCCCTTTAACTGGGCCTGTACAAGAACCCCAGAGGTGATCTTTTGAAGTCAGAAGGCCAAAAACTCCACCTGCAAATCATGCCAATGCCACCATTTTCTATACATATGTCCTTTCAAATCCCATAAACTCCAACTGTGCTTACATAGAACAAAACCTGTTACTTTTTTTTTCTCTACTACCAATCACCTTTCTCCATGCCTTAGACCACTCTACTTCCCTAACCCATAAATATCCCTAAGTCTGGTCTTCTGTGAGGGAGATTTGAGAGCTGATCTCTCACCTCCTTACTTGGCAGTCTTGCAAACAAATCTTTTCTTTTTTGCAAAACTTGTGTCATGGTGATTAGTTGAGCGCATGCAGATAGAATGGCCTGGACCTGGCCAGCAATGCTTCAACGTATATTCCTCTAGATTTGATGATGGTCATATTTATCTAACATTTATAACATTTTTAAAATTAACTTTGCACATCTGTGCTTATGTACAAATATTTAAACACAAACACTTTTATCCAAAATTCTATCTTTATTTATTTTGTGCTGTTTAGTTCATAATTCCTGTTTCTGCTCCTCTCATTTTAAAAATTCTTCTTTACTGTTTTTGCTTTACTTCCTTATATCTTCACATATGATTTGTATGGTCATATCTCATTATTGTTCAATTTAGGTTATTTTCATTTTTTTCAACATATTTCAAACTTGATTTTGAAGATCAAAAAAGAAATATAAGCTTAGTACTTTATCATAGGTTTAAAGCTCTGTTCTTTGCCAGTTACTTCATTCCATCTAGTCTGTAGTTGATTTCTTAAAACAGTCAGTGTTTCAAACCCAAACGGTTAAGTACACTATTATTTTCATATTACATATGGTTTTATTCAATAATAATATCTCCATTAAATTTTATCACCCCAATTAAAACAAGGTTGCTTAGTAATAATGTGCTAAGAACTATGCCGAGCACTTAAAATATATATTTGGTCACAAAATTACCCTCTGAAATTGGTTCCATTATTATTTCCCATTAAGAAAACACAATCTGAGGCTTAGAGAAGGTAAGTATCCAAGGTCACACATTTCTAAGTTATTCACCTAGGAATTCAATCTAATTTTGTCTTCCAGGAATCTGTGCTCCAAACCACTATGAGATGCTGCTTTCTAGTTTAGAGTCAACTTTATGTTTACATAATTTCAATGCTCATCATTGGAAATATTCTGTCACGATCTCATATTTTAAATTTTAATGTCATCTTCAGTTAGCTACAATATACTGTCAAGATTTTTTTCTTAAAGAGGAAATTTTGGAAAATAGTTTTTGAGACCTATATAAAAATCTACTTTTCTACTGTTTTCACAAATTAATGACAACCCAATAGCAAATAAGGATTGCATGTCATAATCTATTGCCCTTTAAATGAAATGCTCCAATGTTACTTACAATGTCATCTTGCAGATAAGAAATATGTTACCACACTAATTTTTCAGCATTATCTATTTTATTTTTCAACTCAAATATTAACTCCTCAAAGACATAATATGCATAATATGGGGGTAATTTCAACATTTTTCAAGATGCATCTAGATATGTGTCTTTTTTCATCTATTTTGTATTTTAAGAGAGAGGTTCAAGATGGCTGACTGGAGACAGCAGATGCCAGTTCTCAGAAAGGAAAACTAAAATTACAAATAGGTATTTTGAATCTAATATAAAGAATGTGTTGCTGTAAGTGATCAATTTTTAGCTGTGAAAAGTTTTCTTCGAATATGCCTTTGATTACTAGTTCTATTCCATTTTTTGCAATGTTCCCTAAAACTGTTCCTTGTGCTTCCCACTCATACAAACGTATCCCTCAATGTCTTATTTCTTGACCATTTTTGTAGTGATGACCAGAGATTTTCTTAAAAAGTATCTCACATTTCACAGATATTTTTCTGTTGGCACTTGTTGTTGTTATTTTTGCTTCTTTGCTTAAAGGCTGGAAATCTTATTTAGTTATTTCTGAAATAAGGATTGATCCATAACTTGGTTTCTATAATAATAGGCTTTGTAGATTGTTCTTGGTTCTATTTTGTGGATTAGGGACAAATCAATAGTTTGATAGAAACAGATACCGGTTCCATCAAACAATTGAAGCTATTAAAAATAACAAAGTAAATAAAAGCAAATAGAAAATATGGCTTTATAGGCAAAAGGGTGTAAGATCTAAGAAGAGCAGGTAATGATGTGGGTTCCACATGACTACTTGCTGTAACAAAAAGCAATATTTTAAAAACAAGAATGATAGTGGGATGCTTTTATGAGTCACAGAATTAACAAATACATTTTTGTTTTAGCTACCATGCCCATTTTAACATAATTTTTACCCAAATATTGATGATGATAAGAACAATGAATAAAAGGTGGCAGAGCAGAAAAAGGAGGAGAAAGAAGGATACATATACTATGGATTAGTATTTGCAATGCCCTGTGATAAGTATTTTACTTTTTTTTACAATTTTAGTATGAAGAACAGAAGTAAAACGTTAAAAATAGAAACACACAAAGTTTTATGAGTATCATTGTTTTGCTGATACTTAAGTGCTGAGCACACTTTTATCTCATGGAGGTCCAATAAGTATTTTCCATCTTTCTAAGTTAGATATCCAATCTGAGTTCCAGCTAGGGAAGGGTTTGACTAAAATTCTAACATTCATATATATATATATATATGCGTGTGTGTGTGTGTATATATGTGTATATATGTGTGTATATATATGTATATATGTATATATATGTGTATATATGTGTATACACACACACACACACACACCATGTACATAAATATAAAAATCTATATACTTAAAAGCACAGTATACATTTTTATTATATGGGTTATAATCAGTTTATTTGAAGATTTGTAAGTTAGAATAGGCTTTTAGACCATTGTGATTTCCTAAACAACTGTCTTACTTACTTTCATTTCTGTCTAAATCACAGTGAAAAGTAATCAAGAGTTCTAGCACTTCACTAACGAAACAGGGCATTTGCAATAGAACAAAAGATCTTCTCAGTAAAGCTATCTTTCAGAAATGAAGACATCAAAATGAAAGTACTGCCACTTAATTTGAATTTTCACCACAATATTAAAGGATTATTTTTCTTCAGTTACTACTCACATGCCTCCTATATTTTTTTGCCCCCAGATGTTCTAAAGTGTTGCTTTGACAGCTAAAACTTCACTAATCAGCCCAAGGGACATTTAACTATCCAACTTGCAGAAAAATAAATTTCATTATAAATGATACGAAATATAATGGAACAATACTAATTACATATTGTACTTGAGGAAAATGCCTCTGCATGATGCATTTTTAAGAAGGGCTGGGAACTATGAGAATGCACTTGATAGAAAAACTTGAACCACTTTTATAAATGTTGAACAAAAGGTTTTCATATGCAACTTATATTTTTCTTTTTGTACAGATCAAGGAACAATTCAAAATAATAATTTCTCTGATGTAGTTTTTGTGTTCCATATATTCTAATTTCTTAGTTTTTTTAAATATCTATCATTCATTAGAAGCCTGAAGTACATATATAAAAAATAAATAAATATTGCTTACAGTCATGCAGATGACTTAAAATATTTCTGCACTTCACGGTGAATTGCTCATTCACCTGAGTGTTTAACAGTGTCAGTGCGCTCAACATTAGCATATTTAATTGAATAGTTCAACAAGATAATATGCCAGGCACACATCATTCTGTGAAATCATTCAATGCATTAGACTCACAATAAACAAAGCAACGCTTAAGTGCAATACAGGGAACTTACAGGAAAATATACCAACGGGAGAAAAGAAAGGGATGCACGAACGCAAATGAAATTTGATAGCGAAGGAAAAGGTAGGTGGGTGTATGGGAAGAGATTTCTGAAATCTGATTACACCAATTCTGAAATGTTGTTTTCTCAAATGATATAATAACTTAGATGTCCCTCTCACCAGCACAAATTTTACTTGTTCCAGAACACTGAATACTTCCTTGTTTAGCAGGGGAAAGTTCAAATTCAAATGAAAGTTTCAAAAAAAATTAACATGATGTGTTCGTCTTTTATTGTACAAAATTCAAACAAAATTCATGTAATAAAAATGAATCTTATTCCATTATTAAAATTACTAAGCTAATTAATATATTACAAAATGATATCAGGACTAACTTTCTCTGTTCTATTCATCCTATGGATTGTGATCAAGAATAATATTCCTAATATTATCAGATTGCTAAGTTTTACTGGACTCTGAATCATAATAATAGTATCTGTATGTTTCTGAGTCCTGGGGCCAAGGCAGGTGCTCCTGCAGATTCTTTCCCAGCAGCTGAAGGCCGGCAAAAATTTCGGAATCTGATAGACCAAGGCTCAGATTCCAGCTTCATTGCTGGCCAAATGTGTGACCTCAAATAAATTATTTAATATCACTGAGCTTCGTTTTCCAGAAATATAAAATGATGAGAATAATGCTTAATCCAGAGGACTGTTGTGAGGATAAATTAACAAAAGAAAAGTAAATATCCTCTCCCACAGTTGAAGTTCCATCTATGCTAATTGCCTTTCTTTCTTTCCCCATTCTAAGTAGATGGTTCTTAGAGTACAAAAATACCTGGAATGCTTTTATCAGAGAACAATTAGTGCAGAATAAAGTCATTGAGAAAAAACTGGCCTGGGTGTAGTGGCTCATGCCTGTAATCCCAACATTTTGGGAGGCCAAGGCAGCAGGATTGCTTTAGCCCGGAAGTTCAGGATCAGCATGGCCAACATGGCAAAACCCTGTCTCTACAAAAAAAATATTAAAAAAATTAGCCTGGCGTGGTGGCACACCCCTGTAGACCCAACTGTTCGGGAGGTTGAGTTAGGAGGATCCCTTGAGCCTAGGAGGCTGAGGCTACAGTGAGCTATGATCACACCACTGTACTCCAGCCTAGACAACATAGTGAAACCCTGTCTTGAAACACACACACACACACACATGCACACATGTGCACACCACATTTAAAAGAATCACATTTTTGTTTTAATTAGTTGAGAAGTAAAGGACTAATTTGAACTTTGCTTTGAAAAATGTGATTTAAAAACATGAGTATAACTGTATCTTATATTTAACAAAATAAATTTAATCTTGTAAATACAATTATATGCTAATTCTTAGAACAAAAGAAAAAATGTGTTAATGGCATGGTAGAACTGTTTCAGATAAATGGTAGTGTAATATGACACATAGGAGGTCATTCTGCTCATGTGTCAAATATTTAGCCCCAAAAGCATCATTTTTGCAAAAGGAATAACAGCTTGTATTGTATTGTATTGTATTGTACTGTATTGTATTGTATTTTAAGACAGAGTTTCACTCTTGTTGCCCAGGCTGGAGTGCAATGGCATGATCTGCACCCTCCGTCTCCCGGATTCAAGTGCTTCTCCTGCCTCAGCCTCCTGAGTAGCTGGGTTGCAGGCGCCGCCACCACGCCCGGCTAGTTTTTGTATTTTTAGTAGGGAGGGGGTTTCACCATGTTGGTCAGGCTAATCTCAAACTCCTGACCTTAGGTGATCCACCCACCTCCCAAAGTGCTGGGATTTCAGGTGTGAGCCACCACGCCTGAGACAGAGCATTTAAAACAAAAAATTCTTCAAGAGACATAAATAATGGATATAGGTAATGAAAGTAAAGAACCTCTTGGCTACATAACCACTTGTGATGTGCATTTCTATTTCAGTTATCTTAACATACCTTATTTTGGCCTAAAGCCAAATTTTCTTTTTTTTTTTTAAAATAATTTATTCTTTCTTACTTTATTTTACATTCAGGGATACAAGTGCAGGTTTGTTACATAGGTAAACTTGTGTCATGGGGTTTTGTTGTACAGACTATTTCATCGCCCAGGTATTAAGCCTAGTACCCACTAGTTGTTTTTCCTGATCCTCTCTCTCCTCCCACCCTTCACCCTCTGAAAGGCCCCAATATGTTTTGTTCCCCTCTCTGTGTCCATGCGTTTTCATCATTTAGCTTGCACTTAAAAGTGAGAACATGCAGTATTGGGTTTTCTGTTCTTGTGTTAGTTTGCTAAGAATAATGGCCTCCAGCTCTATCCACGTCCCTGCAAAGGACATGATCTTACTCTTTTTCCTGGCTGCATAGTATTCCATGGGGTGTACGTACCACATTTTCTTTATTTTCTTTATTACAACAGTAAAATATTAGATAAAATATGAATGTATTTATAATTTTTTGAAAAATCTTTAGCAAATGTTAGGCATAATTTGATTGTTCTTATTACATATAAATTGTGGAAACAGCCACAGTTAACATTATTAATATGATTAACAAGAAGCTTAAATATAATCCTTTGCTTAAGGATTAATTTACATTTAGCATTAAAACCCTGGGCCTTTCTTAGACCAAATAGCAAGCATACAATATTCCTTAATAGATTTTTAAAATAGGCACAATTTTTATGACAGCATCTTCAGAGCTGCTGAAATTTTGAAGCTAAAAGGTGTGATATAGATATGAAACACTATAGTTAGTTGTTTTGTTTCAATGTTGGACTCATGATTCAATACTTTGAGATCACATCATACACTGTATGCTCCATTCACCTTGAATATGTTCTTCTATTTTTTTCTCTTCTCAGTGCATGTCATTGCACATACATTTTGACACATTCTGAACAGAACAAGAAACTAGTTGCTGTCACAATGAGCAGTTTGCTATCCAAAGTTAGAGTATTTATTTAGACATTAAATCAGTACTCCTTCGATGAATTGGAAATTCAATTATAGTGAAAGGAACAGGTTTGGTGACCCTTTCTGTGATTACATCTTGTAAATAAATGTATCTAAATCGTAAAGGACTGTCATTTTACTAAATAAGTTGTTGTATTGGCCAACTTATTACCCACTTCCTTAAGTTAAACTAGTACCATGTAAGTATTTTCATCAAAATACATAAATAAAATGAAACCTCTAATTTAAAATATAAATGAAATCAGTAGGACTCTGCTTTTTAATATGTATAAGCCACATGATCATGAATCAAGTTAAGCAAGATCTTACAAATACAAATGTGTAACTTACAACTTGCAGAAAATATCTAAGATTACAAAAGAATTCTTACCGAGGTATTAAAATATGTATATCATTAGACTACTTAAAATTTCAATGAAGCATGAACTTTAAAAAGCAGGAACTTTTTCATCCAATTGTTATCATTGTCAAAACGTTAAATGTGTTGGCTGATGAACATTCGTGGATACAGACTACCAGGATCAATATAAAGAAATACCATTACTTTTGCTATTAAATATTTGGTAGAACTCAAGATAACGTTGGATTGGGAGATTTGTAAGTAAAATCTTAGAAAAATGGATCGTAAGTACTCTTCTATTTTGAATTTAGCCTAGACTGAGGATAAGAAAGTTCACTGCTCTCTGAGAATACTTTTAATTAGAGCATGTAGGGAAGACTGGATAAAATCTGGCCATTG
Organism: Chlorocebus sabaeus; assembly: GCF_047675955.1. Lineage (NCBI taxonomy): Eukaryota > Metazoa > Chordata > Mammalia > Primates > Cercopithecidae > Chlorocebus > Chlorocebus sabaeus. Next base: position 22,153,614 of record NC_132916.1, on the reverse strand, counting down.
AAATAAAGCTTCCAGGAAAAACTAAAAATAAAAGAGGAAATGTTTGGCAGTCTCTAAACGATTCAGGCCACCTTACTGTAATCTAATCCACACCCAAATCAAGTAATTAGTAGTCAACATCTAGAAGACTGGAATGTGGCATTCTGGTGCATGCTTCTGGCCTGTGCTCTTATGGGAGCAGCTTTACTCTCCAACAGACAACTTCCTGTGCAAACACAAACCAATCATTAGAAGTTCAGTATTCTATCCCAAGGTTATTTCTAGATTTAATTCTTTACTGTTGTTATGGAAAACTAAACTGCATTACTGAACATTTTTAATGCACTGTAATTTTTATATGAGAAAGTTTTTTTCCTGTTGGAATTAATGGTTCATTTAAGCATCAAATGTTGCAGTCCATAGATTATAGGTGTCTATAATTCTAAATATTATAGCCTCCATTTTTCTATAAATGTCACTTTTCTTAACCCGATTTCCTCAAAATGTACCGAAGATGGAAAAATAGGGGGAAAAAATTCATGGGATAATCTGAAAAGTAAAAATTCAGAAAAAAATGGGACAATTTAATAGTAAATGGTAATTGAAAACCATTCACATTGTAATCTATATTGGAATATAAGTTTTTTGAGGGTAGGACTGTGTCCTTTAAATAATATTGTATATTTCTATCTATGTAAAACATCTCATATACCCTCATGAACATAAGAAAAATTACAAAAAGAATAGTAAGCCCAACATGTCTCTTTATTTATATATGAAATACAAGTATACAATCTCATGCTTGTATTTGGTTATTTATTATGAATGTTGGCTTTAGAACCAATACATTTCTGTGTCAAATAAGCACAGATGACACTTTGGTCTGTTTCAAGTCCCCATAGGCCTTTTGATGGCTTTCTGCACAATGCATAACAGTCTCTGTGACATTCAGGCTTGGATGTCATCCAACTTTTTAAAGCTAAATGTAGACAAGACTAAATTATTACTCATAGGGTCTCCTCAACATCAATCTTCATATTTCTTTTTAGTTCTTGCCTGTGACATCTAGTATATTCTTCTCAATGTCTCAGGGCTCATAATACTGAACTGATTTTAGATTCTGAGCTTTGTTTTTGATGTCCATATTAATCAGATTGCACAGTCATCTTATTATCATCCTAGGAGCCTTTCTAGAATATATCTTACTGAGTCTCCAAGGGACACAGAAACCCTCAGATGTACTTCCGTTAGTTCTTGCTAGGATTACCGTAATTCATTATATTCTGGCTTACCTGTCATCTCTACTCTCAACTGCTTACAGTTAGTGCAGATGAGGGTAATGTACGAAGGCATATAAAAACTAGAATATCTGATCACAAATAGGAATACTTCAGCCAAGGGGAAATTCTGCTTGCCTCTAGGAAAGCTGTGGATTGTGGTTAAGCCTTTATTCCCTACAAACATGACAGGTATCTGAACTATAGTCAAGTGATCTGTTCTCACTAATTGCTATTTTTCGCTAGGAAAAGTACCAAGCATCAAAAATACTATTTCTAAAGGCAAGTATACCCATAGAAAACATGATAGTTATGATCCTGAAAGGTCAAATAAGTAACATTTTATAAATTGATTCCCATTTTTTGTGAACTTGGTAGAAGGACTTAATGTATAAAAGAACCTTGTTCAAAATTATATATTATTTTGTTATGCAAATAACCAACTCCTGTGTTTATTTGTTCCATAAATGTGAATATTAGCAGTGGCATATTAGATTTAATAAGGCAAAGCACACCTGCATTGGTGCTGTAAAAAGAAACAACCACCTCTGTTTTAGTCTTGATTCTGACCCCTGAACAAGTCCTCCGGGGAAGCTGGCTAAGCAGGGGCAGATTTACAATATGTCCTCAGTCAGTCACTCACAGAAATTGCCCAAAACCTATGCTGTATTTTGTGTGTGATTATACATTTACACTTCCTCATTCTGGGGCTTGTTTCATCTTAATAATTTCTTTCTTTTCTCTAATGCTCTTTCAGTGTCAAAACACCATCATGAGAAATCTATGAGACTGAAGCACTTTACTTACTTTGTCTTCTATGTCAGAGATGACTTGTAATGTAGCAAGATGAATCTTTCTCCATATTAAATCCATAAAAGGTATAAACAGTGTGAAGGAAAAGACATGCTATACTTACTTCATGCCTATACCCCTTACCTCTTTCTTATATGTATCAACCTGTTGAAGGCAGCTCCTATGATAGATTTGCAATGTAATTTTAATAAAACGATGTTATCATGGAACATCTCAATTGGTCTGTCAAAAAACTAGCCCAGATAATGAACCTGAAAATAACAATATATTTCCTTGAATCATCTATTGGTTTAGGAATTGGAATACTAAAGGGAGGCTAAAAGCAAAATTAATACCCTTGCTAACATTCAGGACAGATGGTAGGTGTCTAGGGACAATGTGAAGGATAAGAAGAATCTTGAAATTAAAGTCATCCTTGAGATAAAAGACATTGAGCTCCTCTTGAAAATCAATGGTAAGATATTATCTAACAGTGCTATTTATTATCCAATTTTTGGAGATGACTAAGTAGTAGCCAGGTGGTACATTTTGGAAGACTGCTTAATTAGTCATATTTTATTCAAATACAAAGGTAAAACACTTTTGTTAGAGTAATAGCACAGTTTCTTATAATGGAAATCCAGATGGGCACAGTGTCTCAGGCCTGTAATCCCAGCACTTTGGGAGGCCAAGGCGGGAGGACTGCTTGAGCCCAGGAGTTCGATACCAATCTGGGAAACATGGTGAGGCCAGGTCACTGCAAAAGTTTAAAAAATAATAATAATAACAATAATAATTAGCAAGGCACAAGCTTATAGTCCCAGGTACTTGGATGGCTGAAGCGAGAGGATCACTGAGCCCAGGAGTTTGAGGCTGCTGTGAATTATCACTGTGCCACTGCACTCTAGAGTGAGAACCTATCTTGAAAAAAAAAAAGAAGAAGAAAGTAATGGAAATCTTATCCTTCACTGCCTTAAATCAAGGGTCATCCTCTCCTCTTATGAATATACTCCTTCTTAAATTACTTCCTTAGAACCTCCAAAAAAAGGTAACAGTTCCAACAGTGAGAGCAAAGGTCACATCTGCCTTCACCAGGATCTTTCTCACCTTTATGAGTTTGTCAGTATTGTACGCCATCGTTGATTGGAACAAAGTTGTGCTCACCGGGTGCGGTGGCTCAAGCCTGTAATTCCAGCACTTTGGGAGGCCGAGGCGGGCGGATCACCTGAGGTCAGGAGTTGGAGACCAGCCTGGCCAACATGAAGAAACCTTGTCTCTACTAAAATTACAAAATTAGCCGGGTGTGGTGGTGCATGCCTGTAATCCCAGCTACTCGGGAGGCTGAGGCAGGAGAATCACTTGAACCTGGGAGGCGGGAAATTGCAGTGAGCCGAGACTGCGCCACTGCACTCCAGCCTGGGCAAGAAGAGTGAAACTCCGTCAATAAATAAATAAATAAATAAATAAATAAATAAATAAATAAAATTGTTAGACTTGCGATTTTCAGTTGATCATAAGGCTCTTCCCTTTCTATATAAATAAAAAACATCTGGTAAGATGTTTTGAAAATTCCACACACCGAAAAGGGATTCCTGAGTATAAGAATTAAGCAGTTTTCTTTTCCAAAGTCATCAGGAAACACTAGAAATATTTATGTCACAAACAAATCTACAATGTTCATTTACTTGTTCTTAACATATTAATAAATATCTACTTATTAAGTGACAGAAGAAAATCTAAAAGGAAACCTAAGTACATCTCCAAACTGCCATCAAAATACAATTCCCAAAAATACGAGAAAATTATAATATTCACTATATTATTCACTCAAAACAGCTATCATAAGAAAAATCAGATTTTTGTCATACTTAAACTATTTTGCAGTTTCATGTTTTAAACCTAATATTTGGTCGAGGAGGGCTTTACCCTTTTGTCAGTGCTTAGGGTCTCTACCATTGTTATCTAGACCTGCATATGCCAGGCCAAGAGCTGGGTATATTACTGTGAATTAGACAAATGAGGTTCCTGTCCTCAAGAACATTTAAAAAAGGTGATGACTATAGATAGTGATGAAGGCCATAAGAAAATATGTCAGATGGGGCAACAACCTTAGATGCAGTGGTCGTAAAAGTCTCTCTGAGTGCATGACATTTAAGCTGATAACTAAAGGATGATAATAAATGTGCCTTTCAAAGAGATGAGGGAATTCCATCTCTGCCTTGGTAGCAGCCAAAGTAAGAGCCAAGTGAAGGAAAGGAAGGAGCTTGATATAACTGTTTTAAAAAAGAAAGAACAAAAGAAAGAAGAAGGAAAAAAAGAAAACAAAATAACGTGGTCAAAGTATATGGATGAAGCAGTGGAAAGGGTCAAGATGAGTTTGGAGAGGGAGGCAGAAGAATAAATGAGGTCCCATGAAGTAAATACAGTGAAATAAGCAGTTCCAGTATCATTATAATAAAAGTTGGAAGTATTGAAAGAATTGGGCAGGACAGTTGAAGTGACATGATTTATGTTCTTAACAAATTATTCTGGCTGCTGAGTGTAGACTGGAGAAATAATAGGGATAAGTCTCCTCAGCTTCTAGTTGGAAAACTGAGTGGATGATTGTTTTCTGAAAAACAGTGAAACTCCTGATATTGAGAGTCTGAGGGAGGAAGATAAAATAGGCAACATAATACAATACTTTCTTTTGGATGTACTATGTTTGAGATGTTTATGATACATTTAGGGAGATTTGAGGTGGGCAGTTTGGATATAAAACTCTGGAACTTAGAGAAGACAGAGCTTAAAGTATAAATTTTGGAGTCAAGAGTATATATGTAGTGCATCTAAAACTATATACATGAGTATATATAAAACTATATACAAGAGTATATATATACATAGTGTATCTAAAACTATATACAGGAAGATCATTTGGAAAGTTAATAGTGACAGAGAAGAGAAAAAGTCTCCAGACCAATCCTAAATGTATTTCATTATGTAGAGGCCGAGGAAAAGAGATCCATTACGAGACAGAAGAGGTAGGAGTGGGAAGTTAAGTGAGGAGCTGGTTTCAAAAAGAAAGGAGTGGTCAAATCTTGCTGTTTGTTTAAAGACAAAAGGAGGCAATATTTGTCCATTCATTTTGGCTAAGGGGCCATGGCTATAGTTGGTGGGAGAAATAAGAGCTGTTACAGTGCATGGTAGAGATGGAAATCAAAATGGGGGCAGGAGATGTGATTAGATGATGCATTGTGGATAAGGAAGTAGAGATAGCAGCTTAAATTTAATCCCTATATTATGGGCTGATATTGCAAAGCAAGACATATGTAAATAAAACTAAAAACTCAAGGTGATGTTTTTGTAAAATATTACATAATGGCATAAAGCGGAAGGTTTCTATTAGATACCACACACCGGTACCACCCAGTTCTTTACAGTACTCTAAGTCAATGTTTAAGGATTGAAAAATAAAACCTGCAGAAAGAAATGAAATTCATTTGGCCTACTTTTCAGATAGTAGCAGTTCTTCATTCTGATGCCCCATTTAAAGAAAAGTAAACAAACAAATAAAATACTATAAGCTATTTAAGCAAAAAATATCTGCAACACAGAAAATAAAATAAATATAGTGTAGCATATATTGATGAAGAAGACATCCAGAAATATAAAATTTTAGATGATAAGCACTGGGTACTCTCAAAAAATACAGAAAATATGAATACTATATTTTAAAAATATAAAAGATAAGAAGACAGGCAATGAAAACAATGTGGGACAAGCTAAGGAAATATTTTAAGGAGATAAATTATGTCATAATAAAATTTTAAATATTGTTAGAAACAACCAAATGAAGAGTCAACAATGCTGAAAACTGAATCTATGATATGAATAATAAGCTTGAGAAATGTGTAAGCAAATATAAATTGTCAATTATTAACCAAAAAAGTGGGTATGCAATTAAATCTAACAATTGCAGAATTCAATTTCTGAAGAAGAGAATAAAATAGAAAATATACTCAAATATTTGGTATTTAACAATGCAACAAATGTAAAGCTGCATAACAAATGTAAAGCTATTTATAAGTATGGGGTCTTCTAACTGTGCAACAATGCTTTCATGTAACATTCTTTCCAAAAATATGCTTTTAGCTTCAGTTTTAAGAAAATGTTGAAATGTGACTAGATATATCCAGTTTTGCCAAATAGCAAAAACTGGCTGTAGTTTCATAGTTCAAGAAAATCGTATTAGAAAAGCAGATAATTTCCACCTCCTTTTCAGTTTTTTTAATAGAAAGTTAGGATTAATCAAAATTTAGAAATCCAAATTACACCATAATTGAGCTATTATAATATCTACCCTGTCTTAGCCTGTCTTAAATACTGGAATAATATTTATTGTTACTAATATCAAAATATGAGATGATGTGGTCTGAAACTGGAAGTGCTAATCACTTTTATTTATTGAGTGTGGAAGAAAAAAATAGTATAATTACTTTGTTGGATAATAACTGAAGATAACAACCACATCCAAACCTTTACAGATGTCTTGCAATTTCCTCTTCTACCAGAAATAGTGACTGAGAGAAAAACCAAAAGCAAAAACAAATATAAAAATTACAACATAAACACATTTCTCCCATTTAGACAGGTAAAATATGCTAATAAATTGGCAAGACTGTTCGAAATGAATTATTTTTTTAGAAACCATGAATCAGTAAAGCTGACTCAAGAACCACTAAATAAGCCAATAACTATGGAAGAAATTAAGAAAGTTATCAAGGAATATTGTCTCGTAAATGTTTTGGCAAATATTATCATAATTATTTATATATATTTTTTGAGATGGAGTCTCACTCTGTCACCCAGACTGTAGTGCAGTGGCCTACAGGCACACACCACCATGCCCAATTTTTTTTTTTTTTTTTTTTTTTTTTTTTTTTTGAGACAGGTTCTTGTTCATCACCCAGGCTGAAGTGCAGTGGCATGATCTCTGCTCACTGCAACCTCCACCTCCCAGGTTCAAACCTCAGCCTCCCAAATAGCTGGGATTACAAGCACAGTCCAGCATGCCTGGCTAATTTTTGTATTTTTAGTAAGACAGGGTTTCACCATGTTGGCCAGGCTAGTCTCGAACTCCTGACCTCAAGTGATTTCTAGTTACTTATGAAGTTTCATACTTTTAATATCAAAGACTTAACAAAAATAAATTTTAAAATGATGTGGAAAATTTATTTTTAAATTATTGAAGCACAGTTTCTATATAAGATAATAACAAAATATTTAATCATATATTAAAATTATTAAAATATAACATGAATTCTTAAAATTCATTTTATAATTCAAGGACTACTCATTTTTCAATAGCTCAGAGAATAAAACAATATGATCATCTCAAAAGAACTCTAAAGTATATTGGCTAAAATTTAAGATCCATTCTAAAATTTTTAATAAACAATTTAAATGCTATTTATAAAGCAATAAGAATAAACACTATGTTGAATTTATTATAGGCAGGAATAAGAAAAAAAGTATTTTTCATATTTTTTTAACACAAAGCTATCCAAAGCAACTTAGCATGAATAGAAAAGTAACAACAAAAAAACATAAATATCATTATTGGAAAGTAGAAAGCAAAATTATCATCATTATCAAATAATATTCTTGTATAACTAAAAAAGCTAGGAAAAAACACCATTAAGGGATTAGAGTTCTGCATCATGATCCTGAAACTAAAATTTGAAAGAATAGCTTTCTTACATACTAGTCAATGTCAACTATAAAATATAATATAAAAATAATTCTCATTGGCCACAAATAACTGAAAATATTAGATTCCTTTGTCTATTTAATAATAAATGTATAAAAACATATAAAGGAAAATGTAAAATTAATAATAAATACATATAAATTTAGTTTAACATGTAGATTTAGAACCAAAATTGCAGCTATGAAGAGTATATTATCAAATAAAATAAATATCACATATATGATGTTTTTATATACTGAGAATTTCTCGAATGTGACAGGTTAAGCATGACAATTCATCCTAACACATAAATTATATGTGAATATCAGATAAACAGTTAAGGAAACTCTGATAGATTTAAATACAGAATAATTAAAATTTGCCCTTCAAAAATACAATCTCCAAAAGGTAATTTTTTTAAAAAAAGAACATCAAGAGAAATATTTGGTACACATACAGCAAGCAAAGGGTCAGTATTTTAGTATATAGAAAGCATTAGTAATCAATAGAAAGGTAAATGCTTCAATAGCAAAAAAGTGCTAGATGAGAGGAATTCTCAGAGTCATAGAAATGGTCAAAATTGTATGAAAAATGATCAGACGACAAGTAAATAAAAGTGAAACAAAGTGAGATTTAAAAATTTGATGACCAAATTTGCAACAGTTGAGATGTATAAGATCTCTCAGTAGTTAAATGTGAAAAAATTATCCTACACCAAGATAAAATACTACATATCCATTATAATAGAGTGAATTAACACTGTAACCTTTGACTTGGAAGGATGTCAAATTTCTACAAGGTGTATTTGAGTCAGAAAAGCAAGGTACTGTTAAGAATATAGCATATTAATTATTCTGTTAAAAATATAGATGAATAAATTAGATAAATTAGATAATCAGTATAAATTAGATAAACAGATCTACATAGATATATTTATGGATGAGTGTGCATGTGTGTGTTTGTGTATTTGTGTATGTATTTATATATAAGTACATGTATGTATAAGTGTGTATTGTGTATGCACGTACATACATATACGTGTGTGTGTGTGTGTGTGTGTGTGTGGTGTGTATCTGGCTCTATCCTACGTTGTCTGTTCCTGAGGTAGGTATGGAAAGATGGAAAAACTGGAAGAAGAGAAGAAGGGCTGGAAAAGCTAAAAATAACTGCACTAAAAAAGAAACACTACATAGGGAGTGATCATATTTATAAAAAATTATAAATATATATGAATATAATAAGCATTTCAAAATTACCAAAAAAATCATCAGCTGATTTATAGGATGGTGATGATATTTTACAACGAAAATGCATAAATCACAGATTATTGTCATTAGTATGATTCTATTTTGGTGGTAGAAATAAAGAAGCAGACTCTCCACGTTCAGGTTTGCATATGTTTGCATGAGTAAAGAAGAAGCCACAGCAGCCTACCGACATTGCTTACTTCAGAGGCAGGCGGTTACAATCGGAAGAGGTCCCATGGCCAAGCAATTAACTACCATCATTTTATACACATGTAATACAAAGACCATGTATTAAATATGTTAATACCTATTTTTTAAAATCTCTGAGTCTTATCTAACAAGAGATATTAAGTGCCTTCAAAATATTCATTTATCTTGATGCAGTAATTTCTCTACTATGAATTTTTCTTAAGAAATAATCACAGAGGGCTTCTAGGATTTATGTACAAGAATGTTAATTGAAATTATATTAACAAAAATTTGAGCTAACTTTCCACCAACAAGAAATTGGTCAGATACATTACATAAAATTTTATATACACAGACATAATATATAATTTCTATGTATTTGTATTTTACACTTACACACACATATTTCTATGAAGATATTTAAAGCCATGTAGTCACATTTTGGGAAACATATGAAATCCTTTGTCTATTCTACATGCGGCAAATATTTTCCCAGTTTGTCATTTGCTTTCCATTCCATTTGTGATCTATTTGCTATAGTCTATGCTGAAAGAAACAACACCAAATTAATAAAAGTGAGCCAGTTGATGTATTGCATGTAATTTTATTTTCAGATTGATGTGTTTATACATTCTATATATCCACCATCTCTCCTGGACTGAAGAAGCTCTGATTATCACAACCTCCCTTCCTGTCCCTACACTCTGTCAGGATGCATGTTGGCACCTCAAAAACTAAAAACAACTACATAGTTTAGCCTTTGAGCTAAACTACCACAATTTTTGAGTTGAATAGCATATAAATTGATAAGTGGAAGTGATAAAAATAAGGACCAAAAAAAACACCTTAAGGAAGTGAGCCAAAATGATGGTATGTTATGATGGTAGAAGCATAAACACTTTATTTACTTTTTCTGTTCTCCAACCTTTCTATCATATGGTTATATTGCTTTTAAAATAAAATAAAAAAATTTTATTTACATTTAGAGTAATCGGGAAAGAAACAGCAATTTTAAAGAATGTTTATTACAACAGTGTTTACATAAGAAAAAACATAAAAAGCCTAAATGCTCATCTACAAAAGGTGGATGAAATGCATTTGATATATTCACCCAATGAGTAGTAACACACATACTGAAAATGGCAGGGTGGATTGATATTCATTGAAATAAGATGAAATTCTTAAAAACAAGTTGTGTATCAGTGTGACCCAGTTTAAAAATTTAAAAATATATGTGCTATAAACAGGAAGACAAACAAAAAAAAATATTTGCAAGCATGTTTGCCAACTATATGGAATTCAAGATTTCACTTTGTGCTTTTTTCTTTATAGTGTTTATATTATCTAAATGTTTCAAAATGTTAGTAATATTTATAATTAAAATCAAGTGAAGCTTATTAATGACCTATAATGAAAAAAAAAGGGTTAACCTTTGGCTTCACAGCTACCTCAATCCTCCAGAAGCCCTTCTTTCCAGTACCATCAAACACAGCCTGGTTGCTGCCTCACCTTCCACCTTTGTCTTCAGTCTTGACCTTGTCTTAATGAGCAGGCTCTTGGCTCATCCACAATGCACACTGCTTCCGCCCTGGGCATCTGAACCCACATGCTCTGGCAGAACATTTCCTGCCTGAATTTGTGCTTCTGCCTACCTAACTTGTCCTCAACTTATCTGCCTTTCTGACCCATCCCCAGGCACATCCTGTTGGAGTAGTGCTGACAGAGCCTTTGCCCCAACGTACTTTTTCAGCACACCTTGAAGCATATACTTGGCTTTAAACATATATATAAAATATATATATATATATATAATTGCTTTTTAGTGAAATGGAATAAATTCACTCCTTTATTCTTCTTAATAATTTAGACGAAATATATCTCTTTCAAACCATGGTACCCAAATTGTTTTTTAAAGTATCATCTAATATGTCTTGTTAATTTCTCAAGAAATAATATAATAAGATTCCCTTGTTAGTTTCTTCTTAACAAGAAGCTCCTTTCTCCTCCCCATTACCCTTGTAATGTTTGCGAAAGATGACATTAGTATGGCACTCTGTTACTTTATTTATTTCAAATAAATGATACCCCAGAGAATGAACAAATCTTCATTTGTAAGCACTACTGATAATAAAATGCACATCTTATGGATACAATAAAATACATACTGTATTTTATAACACTATTTCTCTTTGCTCTGTAAGCACTTAGTTTTGTTAGCATCACATAGTTGGCTTGGAAATGACATTATACACCTCTGGGCCATGCTACTGCTCTTGAACATACTGGAACAAGACACTAAAAGCTGCCCAGAAAAGGAATTTCTGAGGATCCTTGGTATTGGGATGCACTTCACCCCCACTCTCTGATACACCTGCCTATAGGGGCAAGAGGCTTTGACTCTGCACAGTCCAATCCAGTAAGGAAGCCACCTTTTATCTTCTCAAAAAAGCCTTAGTCCATGTGAGACTACTGTAAAAGCTGCTCCTGCTTTACCCACATTCTTTCCTCTCCGTAAAATTTCTTTTATCTTGAGGGAAAAATGAAAAAAAAGAGTTTCTGGTTCCAATTATGGAACTTGAAAATGATTTCTCATTTGACATACAAGGTCTAAAGTCTAAATTTCAAAAATTGGAAAACTTGATGTTGGCCTATTGTACCTTAGGAACAGGAGGAAGAAAAAAATGACACATTCAGTCCTGGGCATTTACATAATTTATTTTACTAAAGCTTGCACTAAGCTTCTTGGAGAAAGTATTATTATACTAATTTTACAGGTAAGATCATGTAGTAGGTAAGAAACAAAGATGGAATTTGAACCCAGCCTGCCTTGGTGAAGCATTTATAGCCATTCCAAACACTGTGTTTCCTGTTTATTGCTGTAGTTAATTTTCTGATCACATTTTCTTATTAATGGAACTTGCTTTTATTTCTTCGACTTGTCAAGTCAGTCAGCAAACTTCAGGTGCTCAGTGGATGCTATCATAGACTAACTGAAGATCAGATGAAGATCAGACTCCATTGGGAAACACATCACAGATCACCTCCACCATCACCACCATGAGAATGACCACTCTTTGAGTACCTACTGTGTGCCAGCATTTTACTACGAAATTAGCACAGTTTTATTTAACCCTCAAAATAATCTCCAAATCAGGAATTGTAAACCACAGATACCTAGCTGTATCGACCATCATTCTCCAGAGAAACAAAAACCAATGAGATATATATTGAGAGAGAAAGCTTTATTTTAAGAAATTGGCTCATGTGAATGTGGGAGATGGTAAATCTGAAATCCACAGGGCAAGCCTGCAGACTGAAAACTCAGGCATGATTTCTGTGTTACAGTCGTTAGGCAGAATTACTTCTCCAGAAGACCTCAGTATTTTGCTCTTAGGCCTTTAACTGGTTGATAAGACCCACCACCCACATTATTGAGGGTAGTTTGTTTTACTTAAAGTCAATTGACTATAGTAAATGTTAACTACATCTACAAAATACTCTTACAGCAACATCTAGACTAGTGTTTGGCTAAACAACTGGGTAACAGAGCCAAGCTGACATACATAATTAACTATTGCACTACCCTTCCACTGTAATGCACCATCTTTCTTATTAACATACTATAAATGAGATCACACTCACTGGTTTATTTCTCATGCAGTCCAGTTAGTTTCACACCCTACCACCTTCATGCTACCTAAATTTCTATCCCTCAAATTCCAACTCTCTTCAAAGTGTCACCTCTAGTTCTGTTTGCATAAATCATTGCCTGCTTTTCATCACAAGATTATCTCATTGCTACACTGCTAACAGCTTGTAATAGGCATTCTTTTGACCAGTTGAATATTGCTTTAACTTGTGTACTAAGGTCAACACTTTACCTCAGTTCTAGGTCTCCTTTTAACCACAAAAGCCAAGCAAGGCAAAATCTATTAATTCCTCAGGGCTGTCTGAAAGCCATTTGATGTTATGATTGCAACCATTTGCCTTTAGAAAACAGTTTTCAACCACACTGATTTATTTAATAAGTGAAGTGTAACAGTAATCATTATTTTTCACATATTATAGATAAGGAAACAGAAACAAGTACACTAACTGATTTCCCTTATCTAAACACTGTATGTGACATAAGAGGTCTAGAACCCCAAACTATTCAGTTAACATATGTCCCTGAATGCTGTTATTATTTGTCAGGCTCTGGGTTAGGTGCTAGTATCCACCAACAAACAAAACAGCGGAACTCCTGCTCTCATAGAGCCTAAATTCTAGCTAGTAGACAGCAAACAGATACATAGGTAATAAACAAGGTGTCAGACGATGATATATGTTTAGAGAGAAAAATAAAACAGCAATTAGGGTGCATGAATTGGTGGGTCACAATGCACTATAAGATGAGCAGGCAGTCATCATTTAGAATGTAGCATTTGATCAAGGCCTGAAAGACATGAATGAGCAAGACTTGTGGAAATACTGAGAAGAAGGATACTACGTAGAGGGCAGGTCCTGAGGTAGAAGCTGCCTAGTTTTCTGAGAACTACAGTGGAAGCATTACAACATGGGGCAAATTTAGTTTAGGTTAAGCCATTGTTGTTCCAATCTTCAGATCCCTTTGCTATAAAATTCTGCTTGACGAATCTATCTGGAAAGTCACATATGGTCTACCACATGAAACTGTACAATCTACAATCATCAATTTATCTCAAAACATAGGCATTATATTGATTCTTCTTAGATATGATATGAACTTATCCCTCATTCATTAATGGGGCTACAAATTGACTGAAGTTACTGGCAACCGAATACATGAAGGATTAATGTGGCTTCTTAGCCAACCAAAAGAGTGATTGTAATTTCTTTAAATCCTTCTTATTCTATGGAATAATTTAGGCTTGGTCATGATTTGTTTAACGTGTATTAAGACCGTGGCACTGTTAAAAAGCTCTTCAGAGAAATTACTTTTTACAATGAAAGTAAATTTGAACAAAAAATTGCATTTTAAATTTATAACTGACCATATCTATATTATGAGTTTCTTATTTTTGCAGATAAATTCTCAAAGCACATTAATCAATATTAGTGGTATCTTATCCTATGAGCCTTATTATATGAGCATCACTTATCTACAATCTGTATTCATATACACATTCTATTGGGGCATTTTTTAAATGGTGATAGTGGACAGCCTAATCTTATTGCCTTGAGTCGAGTTGGGTCCAGGTAATAAGTTTTACCAATAAAAACTATGGTTATTACATATAAGACATACCAATTACCAAGTAAATTCTGCAGGTAGAGTATGGTGCTTACTGCCATGGAAGTCATGTAAATGTAGCAACACATTTTAAGGTGTGTAAGCAAATGGCTGTTCGGGTTTACAGTGGTATGCAGCACATTTCTCACATATTTCATTTTGCTACTATTTCTTTTAAATCACTGCCAAAAAAAAATGAGGAAGAAGTATATTCTGTTTCTTCCTTTTCAATTCAGCCGGATGTCCGAATACCACATGTGAAAGAACAAGGATTCCGATGACAAAGAGCCAGACAACTTCTTATGTGGAAGTATTCAAAAAAAGAACTTCTTAAAATGCAATTTTTAGGAATCTGAACTTTGTGAGGGTAACAAAGATGTTTCTATATTTTTTAATAAAAACTATGGAGGAGCTGCTTCAAGCACAATAACAATAAATAGCAAAAAGAAACTTTTAAAAATCCTATTGGTCCTGCAGCCTCCTGCCAGAGTCCCACACAATAGCAAATACTTAGGATGAGAATGGCTCCAGTGGAGCAACACTAATACATTTGACACAGCTTCCACCCCGTCATTATGCAGAGGAGCCTGTGCTTATCCCTTTGTAAATTGGAGACTCTTTTAACCAGGAATCCCAGGATGAAATGGAACCATTTTCCTCACGGCAAAACAAATCCTTCTCCAGTGAATTTTGTTATTGTTTCTTGTTACACTGTTTTATCAGCACTAAACTGTATGAAAGCTTCAATTAGTTCTTGATGAATGATCCCATAAAAGCATGTAGTTTCATTTCCCCTGCCACCAGATATTTCACTGAGTGTTATTAAATGAAATATAATTGGGATAAGATTCAGGAAACTTAGAGAGGCTGTAGTGCTCTCCGTTCAGCCTAAAATGGTTAGTCATCAGTGTAGCTGAATCACATCCGACGCACTGTACATATAAATTTCCATTGCTTGATCTTGGGGAGAACATAGAGACACTAGATACAGTCTGATGCACAGTCTCTGCCCTTCAGTGAGGATAAAGGCTGATGGTAAGGTGCTGAGTTCAGTGCTACGTCAAATAGTTGTTATCTCAATACAGGAGCAAAAAGCATCTGTATCAGTCACACTTCTACACAATGGAATATATCCATTTTATATGTTACATGGCACCTATTTTACTGTTTCAGCAGAGGCTATTAGTTTTCTTACTTCTCCTTAATATAGAAACCCTAATTTTTAGTTAGTTATAGTAACACAAAGAATAGAAGCTAACTTCTCTGCTTCCCTTGTCTGTAGCCACACTGTAGCCAATGAAATGTAGAACTGGCATATACGACTTCTGGGAAAGCTAATTAAAGGAAACTGACTCAGCTTAGTGCAGCCTTTTTGAAAATCCTTCCTGTCTTTCTTCCTTTTTCTGGCCTTCAATGCATAAGCTTTGAATGCATCCAGCATCTGGATGTGACCTTAAGATGAAAATGACATGGTATGATATGAGTGCAGAAAAATAGAAGTCTGAGTAGCCGAAGATATTGTGAAGCTATATGCAAGCCTCCAAGTGCTATCCTAGCTAGATACTCTATAGAAACACTATAATAGGCAACAAAATCTAACTATAACCGAGACAACTGGGGATCCTTAATGTATGTTTTAATAATGGAACATCACTACTATGTGTTGGTTTTTCTGTGAAACATTGTAATGTATTCTCACATGTCACCTCTAAAACAAACCTGTAAGTTAGGTACTGATATTACCTCCATTGTACAGAAGAGAAAAATAAATCACAGAGCCATTCGGCACATAGCCTGGTTGGAGGAGGTAAGAATGGGGAGAGGGACCACAACTCATGCATTCAGTTCTTTCTATTTTAATTCAACAAATAATATTTTGTACTTACATCATGTGCTGTTAGGAACTGCTCTTAAGTGCTAGAGGTCAGATCACCGATCCCATTGAGCAAATATACTCTAGGACAGTTTCAATAATTTCAATAATAGTTTAAATAATTAAATAAAATTATTTTAAATAATTAATTTAAATAATTAAAAAATATTTAAATAGTTTAAATAATTAAATAAAAAATAGTTTCAATAATTTTTAACTATAATATTGGAACAGAGGCTTATAAAGTGTGGTCTGCGGACCTTTTAGTTACCGAAGACACCTTTGGGATGTGGGATGGGAACACAACGTCAAAAATATTGTTGTCATAATACTAAGACATTACTTACTTTTTCACAGTATTCACAATTGCACTGATGTTACAAAAAGCAATGGTGGATAAAACTCCTAGCAGTTTGCACCAAACTGCACTAGCAGTCATTATACAATAAAACTCCCCACCACATATCCACAATTAGTTATCCAAATAACTAAACTAATTAATTAAAGGATTTCTCTTAAGAATGTCTTCAGTGAAGCAGTAGAAATTTGCAATTTGAGGAAATCTTGAAACTTGAATATACATCTTTTCAGTATCCCATTGATGCAATTAAAAGTATACAAAAAGTAATTTTGTTATGTATTGAAGTATGATGGTTCTTTGGAGGAAAAGCACTTGGGGAACCGAATCACAGCTAAACTAGCTAGTCTTTCATGGAATATCATTTTACTTGAAAGAATGACTAACAAATTATGGATATTCAGATACAGATATTGAGCAGATATTTTATGGAAAATGACTGAAGTGTCAGAGAAAGAAACCAACAATATTTGCTGCTAGTGATAAAATTTGAACTTCCCAATACTTAATATTTTTTTGATGAAACGGATGGTGATATTAACAAATGTGAGGTTTTGTTTTGATATTTGGAAGATCTGAATACCTCTGTGAACCAATACTTTTCAAAAGACCAACATATGATGTTATAAATTTAAGTATGGGTCCATTCAAAGTTCATAAGATCCCAATGAATTTTAACAAAATATGAAACATTGGTTGATATGATTTCAGGTTTCACACTGTAACGTTTAAAAAACAACCACTTGCTGAGTTTTGGTGTGGTATCAAAGAATACTTGCAATTATCCATAATGACAACTACATGTCTATGTAAGGCCAGAGATTCTTCATGTACTTCAATCATGTCTGACAGCAGATGAAATAAAGGCACAGATATCAGAATTTACTATTGTCTATTAATTTGAAAATTAAATCGATTTGCAAAAATGTTAAGCAATGTCATTCCTGTCATTTTTTTTTCTTTTTTTGGGGGGGATTGTTATTTTCATAAAAAAATGTTATCTATGCTTGTATATAATGGGTTTAGTGCCATTATTTTAAATTGTTTTAGATTATTTAATTATTTTCTAAGTTTTGATGTCTAATATGCAAACAGTCACAAATATAACCCACAACAGTATTCAGATCAGAAAGTTTAAGAAGCACAGGTCTAGAATATGGTGCTTCATCTTCATTAGTTGTGCATTATTCCTGACACTAGAAGAAATCTCATTTTAATGGTGGAAAATTTACTTTGAAGCAGAGGACCAGGTTCTTCAGACTGGTTATTTTATCTGTATGGGGCCCATAGCATGTCTTATGAGCTTGCCTCAAATCTCCAGGTAACCCAGAAAGACTCAATAACAGAAAAAAAATTGTTAGTGTAAATTTTGTGGCCTACCACTACACAAACCTCTTATTTAGAATGAAAAATGAATACAGAGGGATTACCTTATGATTCCTGATTTTCACACCATTTTTCTCAAGACCGAATTTATTTTCTAAAACTCTACTGAGGCATCCATTTAACAATTTAGTTTAACACATTACTATAAACTTTTTAAGTATCTCCTCAAAATTAAAATAATGTCAGTCATCTAAACCTCAAATTTTTATATATTAAAACTTATTTAATATAAGGATAATATTACCTTCTTAGGGTTGCTGTGAGATTTAAAAGAGATACCAAGTAGATAAATATCCAAAACACCTGGAACATAACAAGTGCTTAAGTATTTTGGTATTCTTGTGATAGCTTCATTTTCTTGGCCCCCGTGGTTCCTCTAATCATAAAATAGCTCTCATCCACTGTGCTGGTCATGAAAATATGCCCCACAGATCTCTTATAACTGCTACTAAACATAATCAACATTTGGCCTCAGCTTGCATTGCAGCCACAGCGTTTGCACCGAGGCTGTGCTTCCCACAGGCTGCTCCCATTCCTGGGAAATGACCATCCTCAAGACTCTCATAAGAGAAATGTTAAGAATTCAGAAAATCACGTTGTTCAAAGTTATAGAGCTAAAACGTTGATCATGTTTAAGTGATTTTTGTTAGTGGGTAGAAGGTTGTCTTGGGAAATAGAACTACAGATATTTTTAAAATTGTTTTAGCTGATTATAAGTAAAAGGCAGCAATATGTAAGATCAGTTAACCCAGAACCTTTGCAACCACAATTTTAATTCCAATGTTCAAACCCATTATAGTTTGTGCATGGTATCTTCGAACTATATTTACATTTTAGATGGTAATATAAATTTTCATTATATATTATGTTGAGTTCTATTCTATAACATTGAAGTCTTATACACAGTCAGACATGCACTAAACACATGATGTTGGCCCTTTTTCAAATGTAGAATGGCATCATCATATGGAAAAAACAAAAGATTGAGGGAGAGAAAAGAAAAATTTACCTAACCCACTTCCTGCTCCTGATGCCCATAAACCCAAAATTAATATACTCTGAATCAGTTTCCCAAATGTTTTCAGAAATAGAGTACCATAGATAGGATTCAAATCATATTTTTTATTATAATCAATACATAGACTAACTGTATGGATAACAATAAAAAGTAAAAATGAAAATAAACTATTGCTGCAAATATTTTCTGTACACTGCATTTATATTGGTATTTATGCATTCCATAGATTTTCATATACTTAATTTATTTGTAATTTTAACATTAGCTTATACCCAAAACTCTCACAGTCCAATGAAATTTCAAATTAAAACAAAAAATATTCTTCAATTACATAAAAATTTCTGAAGTGGAAAATAGTGACAATTACATAATTAATAATGTTGATGATACCCAGATGCAGTGGCTCATGTCTATAATCCCAACACTTTGGGAGGCTGAAGTGGGAGGATGGCTTGAGGCCATGAGTTCAAGACCAGCCTGGCCAATGGAGCAAGACCCTGTGTTTATTTTATTTATTATAAAAAGTAACGATGATGATTATAGTTACAATGGCATTCACCTGTTTTCACAGAGCTTTCTCTGATATTAATGTAGTCTCACAATATCTGTCAGGTGGATAAAGGAGATAAACCCTTTTCCCTAAAGAAAAACGCACAATCAAGATGACTTATCCTCAGAAAACTTGTTCTCCTGACTTGTAGGCCCCTCCTCTAAATAACAAATAATGTGAACTAAGTGAAAGACTGCTGTTACACAGTGCAACTGCATAGGGTTCTGTTCAGTATTCATATATTATTTCCCCCCAGATCCTTGTATGAGATTTTAAACAGACACATAGGAAATTTTTAATACTAACATTTAAAATTGATAATTAGATCTTGCGGCATTTTACTTATAAGTTAAAATGGTGCAAGTGAAATGGAACATTTCAAAAGCAGATTGGATATTAACATGTCAGTTCTTTCCAACTTAATACAGATTCAGTACAATCCTAAGAAAAAATCCTAGCACATTATCTTGTGACTATCAATAAAATGATTCTAAAGTTTATATGGAGAGGTACAAGACCCAGAATAGCCAACATACTGAAGGAGAAGAACAAAGTTGGAAAACTGACACTGTGCAACTTCAGGACTTACTATAAAGCTACAATAATCCAGTGTGGTATTGGTAAAGGAATAGACAAATAGAGCAGTAGAAAGGAATACAGCTCAAGTGTAGAGCCACATAAATATAGTCAACTGATCTTTGACAAAGGAACAAAGACAATACAATGGAGCAAAGATAGTCTTTTCAACAAAATGGTGCTGTAACAACTGGACATCCATGTGCAAATAGATGAATCTATACCTCCATCCAACAGATCTGACATCCATCACCAAAATTAACTCAAAATGTATCATAGACCTAAATGTAAAATAAGAAACTGTAAAACCCCTAGAAAATAACATAGAACAACCTAGATGACCCCTGGTTTGGTGATGATTGTGAAGTACAACAATGAAGAAAAAAATCCATGAAAGAAATAATTGAAAAGCTGAACTTTATTAAAATTAAAAACATCTGCTCTGTAAAAGGCATTGTCAAGAAGATGAAAAGGTAAACCATAGATGGAAGGAAAATATTTGCAAAAATATATCTGATAAAGAGCTGTTGTATAAGATATATAAAGCAACCTTACAACTTAAGAAAACCTGATTTTTAAAAGTTCCAAAAATTTAAAAACTATCTTACCACAGAAGATATACAAATGGCAAACAAGCATATGAAAAATGTTCCACTACATATGTCATTCAAAAAATGCTAATTTAAACAACAATTAGATAACACAACACACCTAATATGATGGCCAAAATCCAGAACACCAACACCACCAAATGCTGGCAAGGAGAAATGTTCATTCATTGCTGGTGGGAATACAAAATGTTGCAGCCACTTTGGAAAACAGGGCAGCAGTTACTTTAACAACCAAACATACTCTTAACAATTGTGCCACTAATTACCTGCCTGCCTTGGTATTGACCGAAAGAAGTTTTTGAATCCAGGTAAGAACCTGCACATGATGTTTACAGCAGCTTTATTCATAATTGCCAAAACCTAGAAGCAATCAAGGTGTCCTTCAGTAGGTGAATGGATAAATAAACTAGTACATCCAGATAATGGGATATTATTCAGTGCTAAAAGGAAATGAGCTGTTAAATCATGGAGAAATATGGAGGAATTTTATATGCATACAACTAAGTCTAAGAAACCAGTCTAAAAAGACGTACTGCATGATTCCAACAATATGACATTCTGAAAAAGGCAAAACTATGGAGACAGTAAAAAGATCATTGGTTGCCAGGGATTGGAAGGAGAGAGGGATGAATAGGTGGAGCCCGGAAAATTTTTAGAACGGTGCAAAAAACTACTCTGTATGCTACTATAATGGTGGATACAAGTCATTATACGTTTTTCCAAACCCATAGAATGCACAATACCAAGAGTGAGACCCAAATATAAACAATGGACTTTGGGTGGAAATGATGTGTCAATGTAGGATTATCAATTGTAACAAATACACCACTCTGGCGGGGGATGTTGATAATGGGGAAGGCTATGTATGTGTGGAGGCAGTGGGTATATAAAGAAATCTCTTTATTTCCGCTCAATTTTGCTATGAACCTAAAACTGTTCTAAAAATACAGTCTATTTTAAAAAAGTAGATTACGCACCATCTGCATAACATTTTAAAATTAAAATCTTGAGGATTGGGTACTGGAAGCAGTATTTTGTAGAGCTTTGGGACTTTTCCTTCAGAGCCTTCATAATGCTGTTGGGCTTGTACTTTAAAGGACTTCATTTTGCTAAGGGGTGGCATGTTTCCCACTTTGAAGATTCTGACATGTTTTAATGGTCCTGTCTTTGAAGAAATGAATATCTGTGGGATTCCCTGATGAGAAAGTTTCCTATTCAGGGAGAAAGAGATACTCGGTTGAAGTTATTTACCAGATTATGGTTTTAACCCTGGAGACAGTCTAATCCCTGACAGGGTTATCATCTTTTTGAAAATATTAATATGTTTGGAAAAGGTTCTACTTCTGAAGAAATTCTTACTGCTGGAAGGAGGCTATTTTTAAAATTTTAGCAGGTTGTTGTTTTCAAGGATGCTCTGTAGCAAAGGACAAGTTCACTGAGAGAACATTAAAGTAAAAGGTGATGTATTCTATAGGCATTTCCTTACAGGAGTCTGTGAAAATTAGAATAGAACTAGTGTTTGTCAAATATAGAACATAAAGTGTGTAACAAATGTTTTTATTTATTAAATAAAGTTAAAGTGTTAAAATCCACATGACTAAAAATTATGTGTATGCCTTTATTGGTCAACATTTATATGTTGGCAGTTCAAATATATAAAAGCATTCACATGAACAAGGATAAGCATTAGGTCTAGTATTGGTCTGCTAATGAAGAAAAAAAAATGTTCTTTATCAACTGTCTTTCTGTATTCCATCTCTAAAACTCCAAACATTTCCAAAAATAACCTGATGCAAAGATCCCCCATTTGGAAAATTCATGAGTAAACTAAAGGAAGGTGAAAGGAATGGAAGAGTTGTAATGATGAACATTTTGGTATCATTTTCTATAGATAAAAGAAGAATGAAAAGGGATAAAAATAAAGGAAGAAATAAACAAGGAAATTACACACATATTATCTCACTTACTTCCCTATAGGATGTGAAACACAATGAGGAAAGAGTCACAAAAATGGAGTTAGGGGAGTAATGAACTTAATAATAAGTCTAATTTTACTAAAAACAGCCAACCAAATCCCAATGATTATTTCAGTAATGTGTGATTTACAAGCGTTTTTCTCTGTTTTTATGATTTGCCATGTGTTTTCTATGAGAAATTATTCACTTTGAAAATATTTTTATGAAACACAAAAACCTCTAGAAGAAATATCCTCTGTGTACTTACATAAAACCATGAAATTACAGCAAATGTGAGGGAGTGGAATTTGATGTTAGTAAATGTATTTAATCTATAATTTGCACCCAGACTGTTTTGCAATTGTATCTCCTCTAATCATTTCACACAGTCTCCAGCTAAATTGAAGACCTAATTATCCTGAGCACAATTTTGTACACCATTGCTCATCTAGTCTCCCTCTTCTAGCATACCATGCCAAACTTTACCCTGGCCTTAAATGATCAAGTCAAGTTCTACTTCCTCCTCGAAGTCATCCATGGCATCAGAACCCACTGGATACTTGGCCTGCAGCACTATATTTTCTTGTGTATCCCTTGGTCCAAGTCTTACTAGGTCCCATTTCATCAACTAGATTTTAAACTGTCTTGGAAGGAAGAATTGGAATGCTTTACAAAACTTTGCTTTAATCCAAATGACTTTACTTAGTAATTTTCTGATTTGAATAATATATTTAGACCACTTTTAGAGAAAACAAATACTGCATTTCTAAAATGTTTATTATAATGCCATTTAAATATATTTGTGATAAAAACCCAAACCAATTAGACATTTTAAAAAATCAAAATAAAAAAATTCAAATTTATAGTATTTTTCAAAAATTTTTTGGCATTAAGTCAAAAAGTGATGTTTAGTTAATTGCAGAAAGAAGTAGGCACAGATCTAATCCTATATATGCATGGTTTTGTATTTTGAAAGTCTAATATTTAATGCAGAGAATACCTGCTCACATGTGTTGTACAAAGTGGGATTAATGGCTTCTGTGTTTTGCTAGTTCAAGAGAACCTAACATTGTACGTAATCATTATCTTGCCAATTTTAATAAGGTATTGCTTGATGACTCTTTAAAGCTGTGTTTTTCCTTTGAATAAGGTGGAATAAGATATTCACATTGCTATTTTTTTCTTTATCTTCTTTTTTTTTTTTTTTTTTTTTAAGAGATGGGGGTCTTGGTCCATTGCCCAAGCTTGATTGCAGTGGCATGATCACAGCTCACTGCAGCCTCCAAACACCTGAGATTAAGCAGTCCTCCTGACTCAGCTTCCTAAGTAGCTGGGACTACAGGCACACACCCACCACCATGTCTGGTTAATTTTTTTTTTTTTACTATTTTTTGTAAAGATGGGGTCTCATTTTGTTGGCCAGGCTGGTCTTAAACTCCTGGCTTCAAGTGATTCTCCCTTCCCAGTCTCCCAAAGTACTGGACGATAGACATGAACCACCACACCTGGCCTCAAATTCCTACTATTAAACTGCATTAAATGGGTATTCAACCTAGTTATTGTTGGATATTAGATTGGAAAATAACTTTTTCATTGTGCATTCAATACTCGCTATTTTTAAAACTTGTTGCATATACAGTTGGTTCTACTTATTATCTGTTGCTTAATTTAATGTGATTCTATTGACAGAGCCGCCATCTCTGGTCGAGAGGTTTATATTACATGACTGCATGTAAATTCAATTTCCCCCAACTTTCCTTCATTTGGTACAATACAGAATTTGTTCATATAGCAAACCATGACTTCTTATGAAAGAAAATAAAATGGAAATCACATACAAATTTGGGTACTAAAATTTCATGACAGAGCTTGGTGCTCAATTGGATGATCTAAAACACAATTACAATATTAGGGTTATCATTGGAATGAAAAAATAAAATTAATTGAAATTCTGATATAGAACTGGCACAAATAGAGTAACTGCTTTATGAATAGTATATATTGCAATAATATATATGTGTATGTGTGTATATATGCAAATATATACAAAATAGTTGATGACTAATTAATCTACATGCATGTGTATACTGTTTTGAAAGAATATTGTAAATAGATATAAAATAATAGGTTCATTATTCCATTCTTTAAAGGACCTTACAATTTAGTGGTACAGACAGTGGTAAAATTGAGTGGTAAAGACAGAATTATACCAGCAAAAAAAAAAAAGGAGAGTCGTTTTAAAAAAACATGAAAATTATAATGCTACAACTCTACATTCTCAAATTATTTTAAGAAGGGAATTCTTTTCCAAGAAAATATTAAGAAAAACGGAAAACAAACTATGACTTCTTCTGAAATCTTTCTTGTTTCACACCACTGCCTCTAAAAAATTATTCTTGCTCCTTCAGACTCCATTTCCTAACTTTATCCATTCTCATCTGACTTCTGGAACCTTGATCCAGAGAGCCCTTTCTAAGGTTAGCAATGATATTCAGTCACTAAATCTGATGAACACTTTTAGTGTTAATTTCAACAGAATTTGACGCTACTGACCACTCCTGCCTTAAAAATCTTTCTTCTGCCTCTCTTAGTTTCCTTGACATATTTTCTCATTTCTAATTTTTTTCTTCATTCTCCCTTTTCTAAGATCACTCCTTCTATCAAATCATCAATGCCGTAGCTTTTCATAACTTGGTCCCATGCCTCTTCGTATTTTATATTTTCTTTAACCTCACACATGCATGTATTCAATTAACATTCCACCTCTTCATCCCATCCTAGATCAAACGTGATTTCTACCCAGTAAGGAAGTCAGAAACCTCTGAGTCACCCTAGAAACCTCGTGTCCTTTAATGCACATATCAAATGTAGCAGCGAATCCTACCATTTTATGTTATAAATACTTTTTAATCACATCACCTTAGTCCATCATCTTCGCTGCACTGCTAGTTACCCACACTCACCCTGACCTCCAAGCTATCTTTCCAGTGCATAAATCTTATTCTGTCACCCACTTAACTAAAGTAAGTGAGTGGTTTCCTAGTGGCCATAGTATTAAAAATTTAACCTGATTAATATGGCCTAAAGGCTGGACATAATCAAATCCCTCCTTACTCCTCCAGTCTAATCTCACCAAAGCCCAGTGTCCACTCTTTAATCTGTAGGCATGCTCTCTTCCAGCACCTCAGATTCATTTGTGTTCATCTCTCTCCCTCAGTGCCCTGGACTTCCTGAATTTTTATTTCAAGTAGTTTTGTGGGGAAGTATATATATTCTGGAACTGAAAAGGTCTAGATTTGAATCCAGGTCTATTTGTTATCTCCTCTGTGACCTCTGTGTATTATAAAACCGTTCTCAATCCTAGTTTCTACCTCTATGAATTACAGCTAATATTTCCCATACAAATGTCTTGTGAAGATTAATGTCATGCCACATTACTTACTTCCCAGCCTTGAAGTGGAATTAAGTCTGATGTATCATCTAGCTCCACGGTAGGTCAACATAGTGGGTATTTAATAAGTTGTTTAATGAATGAAAGTAAAAAAACACAAGAGGAAAGGGAAGGGGAGGAGAGGAATGGAGGGGAAGAAGGAGGAAAGCAAGGTAGAATGAAAGAGAAGAAAGGAGAGAATTTCTTCTTTCAATTTTCAACTTCTCTGTAACCAACAGATGACCTTGACTTGAATGAACTGTTCATGAAATGTACTAAGAAACATACAGCTGATGAGATTAAAAGGACAAGATGGAAGAGGGTGGAAGAGCATCATTCTAATACAGTAAGGAAAAAGGAAACATTGTAGATGTGTGAGAGATTATTCCTGCTTTTGTACCTAAAATAGATTATAGCACGAAAAGGATGAGAGGAGAGACTGGTTGTGAAGTAATGAAAGCATAACTGGGCTCAGTGTGGTTGTCAGAATGAAAATGGGGAAGTAAATGTAGAAATATTATAGAGAAAATTGTTCAATATTACTTCTAAGCTGACTGTGAGGAATAATGTTGAGTGAACAGATCAAATAACTACAGAATATCATTCTCCAAGTATATTTTCCTCTTTCCCAATTCCTTGTATCTCTTCATGCTACAGAGCCTAGACATCTGGGAGAGTAGTGATGAGGTTAACAGGAGCTATGGAATAGTGAATGGACAGCTGTTTCAGGGTGGAAGATATCTATAAGACATAACACATTTAGGTGATTTCTAAGAACAGGTAATTTCAACGCAGCTGTGAAGATTTAACTAGGCCAGGGATGGGAACAGAAATGGGAGAGTTAGTTATATGTGCTTAGAAATGGAAATCACTTAGAGACCCTTGATAAGTAATTTTTCAATTACCAAAGCCCTAAAAATAATTACCTCAGAGGAAAGGAGGTGTGATTGTGAGGGAAGGCAAGAGAGAGTAGATGTGGATGACACAAAGGAAAGAGGGGAAATCAACATACAGAGAGAAGCATTAATGAAATATTGTTAGATAAAATGCATAAGATCTAGTATTTGATAGCACAACAGGGTGACTACAGTCAACAATAACTTACTGTGCATTTAAAAATTAACTAAAGAATATAATGTGATTGTCTGTAACACAGAGAAATACTTGAGGTGATGAATACTCCGTTTACCCTGATATAATTATTACACATTGTATGCCTGGTATTAAAATATCTCATTTACCCAATAAATATGTACACCTACTCTGAATCCACAAAACTTAAAAATTAAGAAAAATAAAAATGAGGATGGAGGTTATGTCACACATGTCTAATACTAGCAAGGTTACAGGTATTTTACTTCTTTTTAAAATTTTTATTATTTTATTTTTCCATAAGTTATTGGGGTATAGGTGGTATTTGGTTACATAAGTAAGTTCTTTGGTGGTGATTTGTGAGATTCTGGTGCACCTATCACCCAAGCAATATACACTGCACCATATTTCTTGTATTTTATTCCTCTTCCCCCTCCCACTCTTTCCCCCAAGTCCCTAAAGTTCATTGTATCATTCTTACACCTTTGCGTCCTCATAGCTTAGCTCCCATATATCAGTGAGAACATACGATGTTTGGTTTTCCATTCCTGAGTTACCTCATTTAGAATAAAAGTCTCCAATCTCATCCAGGTCACTGCACATGCTATTAATTCATTCCTTTTTATGGCTGAGTAGTATTCCATCATATATATATGTATATGTATACCAGAGTTTCTTTATCCACTCATTGATTGATGGGCATTTGGGTTGGTTACACGATTTTGCTATTGTGAATTGTGCTGCTATAAACATGTGTGTGCAAGTATCTTTTTCGAATAATGACTTCTTTTCCTCTGGGTAGATAGCCAGTAGTGGGATTGAGGGACCAAATGGTAGTTCTACTTCTAGTTTTTTAAGGAATCTCCACACGGTTTTCCACAGTAACTGTACTAGTTTACATTCCCACCAGCAGTGTAGAAGTGTTTCCTGTCCACCGCATCCACACCAACATCTACTGTTTTGATTTTTTTATTATGGCCATTCTTGCAGGAGTAAGGTGGTAGCTCATCATGGTTTTGATTTGCATTTCCCTGATCATTAGTGATGTTGAACATTTTTTCATGTTTGTTGGCTATTTGTATATCTTCTTTTGAGAACTGTCTATTCATGTCCTTAGCCCACTTTTTGATGGGATTGATTGTTTTTTTCTTACTGATTTGTTTAAGCTTATTGTAGATTCTGGATATTAGCCCTTTGTCAGATGTATAGATTATGAAGATTTTCTCCCACTCTGTGGGTTGTCTGTTTACTCTGCTGACTGTTTCTTTTGCTGTGCAAACGCTCTTTAATTTAATTAGGTCCTAGCTATTTATCTTTGTTTTTATTGCATTTGCTTTTGGGTTTTTGGTGATGAAATCCATACCTAAGCCAGTATCTATAAGGGTTTTTCCAATGTTATCTTCTAGAATTTCTATAGTTTCAGGTCATAGGTTTAAGTCTTTAATCCATCTTGAGTTTATTTTTGTACAAGGTGAGAGATGGGGGGTTGGCACGCAGATGGGGTAAACATATGCGTCAGTCTGGTCAGTCTGATCCCCAGATGCACTTACCTCACTGCACTTTGAGGAATAAGTAATTTGAATAGAGGGAAATATAGTAGCTCAACTTCAAGAATTTTAGATATGGAAATCCTATAGGAAAGGATTTGAGAATGTTTACTATACCTTAGAGACTGGAGAGAAATATAAGCTGCCTTATTTAAAGCAGGTGTGGTAATTCTGTCTCAAAGAGTTTCTAAAGTCTTACCCAAACTGAAGGGCTTAAGAATGAATATGCATCTTTTAGTTGATTCTATTATGTTGTTTACCCTTCCTAGTTTAAATTTCAAGTAAGTTTATGCTTGCATTTCTTATGAACAACACACTTTAAATTATTTTCAATTTGTTTTTAAATGGTAGATTTAGTAATATATTTATAGTTAGATCAAAATGCATACATTGCAGAATATTTAATGGCAACCCAGTGGAAAAAAGACAGAATAAAGGGATATACGTAATACTAACTATCTGACAATTTTCAAAGAAATTGAATTTGCTTTGGCTTTTTCAAGGGATGATTCTCTAAGGACAATCATGTAAGAATCAATGTAAATGGTCACTAAGGCTGTTTTTGTTCTGCATTTCAGGCTTAAAATATACTAAGCAAATAAAGTAAGAGGCTGAAAAAATATATACTCTATCCTGATTAATGGATGCTATAGATATCTTTCTGCTCTGCCTGCTTGGTTAGCTTTGTTTCAAATATGATACAGATCTCATGCTGCACGGCAGATCCAGAAATAGTCCATGTTCCTTTAAATTCAGTCAATGCATCATTTTCTATTACAGTGTGTCACACCAGCCTATGACCGTAAAGCATGACTTATGTGGATATGGACCAGTAGGTGAACTGGTACCAACAAATGTACAATTTGAAGATCCAAGTAAAATAGTTTCATGAAAAAATATTTTTAAAAATAGAATCATAAATAATATATAAGACTTCTGAAGGGTGCTGTTTCTTATTTACTTAAAAAAAAATCAACATTCCACACAATATTTTCAAAATCTCTAAAAATACATCTTGACTATATGCATTTATATGATCTAGTTCTTAGAAAAACAGAAACTTTCCTATGTCAAAACTCACCTTTGTTTTATTCAAATATTAGCTATGAAAAAAATAAATAACGCAGGAGAGTTTCTTTTCACCTCATTTATGTGTAACAAAACAATAATGGGAGACATTAAAATGGAGACAGAGAAAAGGCTTTCAAAGATAAGAAATTGTGTTGGTTGTAAAAATCAATATTATTCCAGTGAGGCCATAAGGGCAATGCGAGCAAAGATATAAGAAAGTTAAATTGCTACATCATTATTATTACAATGATCATTAATTGATATTTATTTTCCCTGATCTGCTAGGTATTGCAGAGAGTTTCACATTGGACATAGTTTTAAGATAGATATCATTCCAAACAAGAGAGAATACATAACAAATTTAAAACAAACTTAAGAATACTAGAAAGGAACAATTAATAAAAGATGGAAATAATAGATGGCAATTTAGAATGTTGCAAAACTAAAGTTTTCTGAAATACTGAAATCTGATTATTCAGAAATATTTAACCAAATTGAATGTTAGAAGTGTGCTTAAAAAAATTGAGAAGAAAATGAGGAAGATTCCAGGTATAGAGATAGTAAGGAAAGTAAGTCAGGGAAACTGGCAGTTTTGGTAAACTATTATTATAAAATTTCGTACATAGTGTGTTATTCATTATTTTTTACAACAGCCTTCTTTGAGCATCCAGATATCTCTAATCATGCCCCTAAAACCTCCCTTGCAACTTTGAGGAAGAATGTCAGATGTAGAAAGGCCATAAATTACACCACAAGAAGAAAAAATATATAAGTTGGAAGGGACACCAAATCTTAGAATCTTAGTAATGCATATTTGGAGAAGAAGATAGCCACATTAATTCATTTAACCATTTTTCATTCAATAAACATCAGCTATTAACTATGTATTAGGAAGTGTTCAGCATTCCAATGTTGAGACATATTGAAGCTTGAGGCAAAAGGAAAAATATGCCCTTCGGTATACACTTATTTTCAAAGTATCTTCCCATATCTTGAACTCAGTGGGAAAAGCTAATGAAGTCTCTACAGTCACAAGCAAGATTATATGCAAAATCCACATTGCCCAATCTGTTTGCATGCCATGTTCAACCCTTATAAACCTAACTGGTGAGGGTTGCGGCACTTGCAGGACTCAGGGAATATGGCCTGGTTGGAAATGACTGTTACCACAGTGTATATAAATAATGCAGGGTTGTAAGAAAAAAAAACAAAAACCTGTCTTTATTTTAAATCTAAAATATTTTAAATTTTAAATTTTGGTATTTTATTTACCATTAATTTTTTGCATTGTTTTATTTTTAAAATACTGTATCTAAATATCCTTTATCTTGACTTTTGAATATTTTTGTGCTCCCTTAAATTTTACATAGCTTTGGCTTCCCCATAATCCAGATTTGGGGTTCACACACAAATTATTAATACAAAGTAGAATACAATGGGGTGTCTGCTCTTAAAGAACTAAAGCTGTAGTATGCATTTCATTTCCAAATTAATATCCACTTGCTTATAGTCTCTTTCCTCTCACTCTACTATTTATTTTGATGTTCACTTTTACCTCTTCATTTTCATTATTTTCTATCTCCTTTAGTTGAATTTTTCAATTCCTGTGCAATTTTTTAAAATATTAAGATCTTTAATTAAAATATTGTCAAATAATTTCATAGTACTACTCCTATGCCTTAAACATAGTATTTAGAATACGAGTTTATCTTATTGATAAAGACATCTCATTATTGTAAGGCAATGCCTTAAAGAGCTTTCAAACTGTGGCACTGGCTCCCATGCTAAACAATCACAAATTTGTACAGTTCTATTTACATATCTACTTTTGCAATTTGATTTCTCTTTCCCTGCTACCACTTTACTCAACATATACTTACAGATCATCAACTGTTGTAGGGGACGCCAAGCTAAGCATTACTAGTGATACACAAGACTTTGCAGTTACATCCGCTCCTAAAAGTACCCTCTTTTTTTTCTTTCTCACTTGATATTTTGAATCTGCAATCAGCTTGGAAAATGAATAAGCATAATAACAAATCCTGAGTGGGAGTCTAGGGACCACCTCAAAGTAGCATGCATGCACTTTCAGTAAATGGGCTTTGTGATTACTGCAACTCTTTTACAGCTTTGGCTAGCCCATCTCTGGATGTACAACTGTTTTTCAGAAAGTTGAATAGTAAGTCAGTTATTGGGATGAGTGAAATTTCATAAGCATGGATTCCATGAATAATTTATAAATTTAATTGATCATTATGCCATTTCTACTGTGTATGGAGAACTAAATTTTCAGAAAGTGTCCAGTGAACTTAAGTTCAAATATTTTTCTCTTGAAGCATTCATTATTAATTATAACCAAATATAATTATTTTAGACTGATAGTTCACCATCTTTGTTATTTGTATTGTATAGCCCAACAATGATTTTTATTAAATTAACTATTGAAAGTAATATTGTAAATCATTTTCTGTTGGTTTTAAATAAACTTATTCTCTACCTGATTTTTAAGGTGCCGATTGGTAAAGATCTTGAGATAAATTTACTTTGCATAATCAATAGTAGATACTGTGATAGGGATATGTTAAATGCTCATGATTTATTGAATATTCTGATGTGATATATTATTTCCAAAAAAAGCATATGATAAACAGGCATATTTGGTCTAACAACTGAATTAAGCACTTAAATATACAGTTTTTCTTTAATAACCTGAATACTTTAATATTCAAATCACAAAAGTTGATCACCGATCTTACTCAACATATTAGACTTCAGTGAAGGAAAGAACTGGAGTCCTAGTGTTTACTGAGTGTATATACTGTGTACTTGGTGCAGAGGACCATACTGCAGGAGTTAACAGCACAGGATTATTGACTTCATTACCAGCTCTGCCACATACTAGTGGATAAATTAACCTCTCTATGCTTCTGTTGTACCAATCATTGGGATTATTATAGTAATGTATATCTCATATAATTATTGTGAAGAATAAATGAGCTTATGTAAACAGTGCCCACAGAGGCAAGGGCTCAGAAACCATCAGCTACTGTTTTCATGTCTATAATCTCACTTATTACTTATTTCAATACTTTGACATTGATGTCATGCCCACTTTGTTTGGAAAAAGAAACCCAGATTCAAACATGTATCATTTATCTGTCCCAGTATCCTTAAAACTGAAACTTCCATTTGATTATTGTGAAGTGTGACTGTAGCCAATTCAAGGATATTTACGCAATATCTTTGTTTTATATTTGTATATTATTCAAGTTTCTAAATTGAGGGACCTGTAAAAATAGATAAAATATGGTTTATCTGTTAATTCTGACCAAAGCCTAGAATTAATCAACTTTAAGAAGGGAGAAAAAAATACCCAAAAAACAAAAAAGAAATTTAGAGAAAGATAAAAAGATAGAAGAAGCAGATCAAACAGGCTTGCTTTCATTCCAAAGTTAAAAGTTCAAGAAAAAAGGGAGAGCATAGTTGTTATTTGTATTTCTTGCTCACTTTCCTAATCTCACTTCTGTCTTTTCCACTGGTTTTCTTGTGACTCTTCATGTGCTGTTTGGTAAGCATATTGTACCTCTCTTTTCTAGTATACCTTAGTTTCTGGTCTAATGCATTTTATTAGTTTACATCACAACCTTAGCAACATTGCAAAAATGGATGTAATGGTTTCCTGTACAATAGGAAAACAAATTAACCCCTTGAAAACTGCTTCTTTACTATGTTAATCAACAATCCCATTACTAACAACTGCACATCCATGCATTTTGGTTGAGTGAGCTTCTGTCTCCTGGTTTGTTTCTTGTCAAATTTACAGATTATTCTGCATAACTTTTCACCCTGAATCTCCACTCTACGCGACACAGGTAAAAAAGCACACAGCCAAGTGCAACACTCTTTTTTTAGAGAGTAAGCATGCAGTGCAAATTCATGTCAAGAGGATCTGCAAAGCTCCTTGAGCCTATGAACAGGTGTGAAAAATGTTGTGGCAATCTGGAAAAGCATTTTTTTAGACTATTGTATTATGTAGGCAACAATGAAATCGTTTACCCACAAAACAGCCGTTCATAATACTGATATTTTAATGTGAGGATAAAACTTTGAGAATTTAAGTCTATAAACAGTCTCCATTAGAGAATGCACAGGTAAATAATTAAAAAGTCAAAGTCAGAGTACCAACAATAGCCACATATTTTATACATAAAAAATAATTGCCTTCTTCAGTTTGCATCACAAAAAGAAATATTTCCTTGTAACAGCTGAAAAAAGTAGAATCCAGATTCTGAATATTTAATAGAAAATAAAATGATATTTATTTTTAAGTGCATTCTACATTCAACACAACTGCATACTCACAACAAATCTATTGCGTTGCCCTGACATAGTTACTGCAAAGGTTTTTCCTTTGCTGTCCCAAGGGCCCAATTGATTTATCTGCCAGAAGCCTAAAGCCCAAAAATAAGATAGCTTTGAGTTTACAGAGGTCATTTTTCATTGTCTAAATAAAAATTTCTAAACAAAAATCTCTCATCCTGTTAACCGCAGGGTCCTTATCTCCCCAGAGGCTACAGCAACCTGAAAGAAGCCATTTCAATTCTTTCATGAAGAAAGATAAAAGCAAGTTTTCGATTAGAAAGCCAAGCAAAACCTTCTTATTAAACGGTGGTAACGGTAACTAGTTGAAAAGGCAAAACTGTTCTCGAACGGAATGGGGCGGGGGAGTAGGAAATTATTATGCATGAGACAAACCTTATAAAAAGATTGGGAAGACAATCAGAGACAGTGACATTGGAGGAGGTAAAAAGAAGTTTATGAATCCTTGTAACTTCTCACAGTTGTTTTACCCAATTCCTTAATAAACTGCCTAGCTTTATCAAGCATGTTTTCTTAATTGGGTGTGCCTACTTTCATCAGCCAACATTAACTACATGTCACAATAATTACGCATTCGGGCCCATCTTCTCTAATCTGTCATCATTCCGAGTGCTTATGCAGCACAGGCAGAGGTGGAATGTGGCATGTTATCCAGCTTTAGAATAATAGATTTTGTGAGGCTAAGCCAAAAGGAAAATTATCAAAAATGACTTTATAGACTAAGTTTGGATAACGAAGATAAACACAGACACTAATGGTGATGCCCTGGGAAATAAACCAGAGCCGTGAAAGAAAAAGATTCTGCTATTTGGAGAAGTCTGCAATGAGTGAAAGAGAATTAAAAAACATTGCTCATATTTTAACTTAATTCTTTCAGTACAATGTAGTAGCAGAAATGAAATAATTTGGCGGTATGTTTTCACTAAAACATAAACTAGTTTATCCTCCAGTTAAAGAGCTGGGGTATCATTCTTAACATCTCTGAAAAAGAGACATGGTAGGGATTTGGGGGGAATACTTTAATTCAGTAAGCTTAATTTTTAAAGTCTTTTCATTTTGTCCTATGAATGTATATCCTATTAATTATTTAGACTTTTATTAATTTTACATCTTGATATAAAGAGAGATACCCCCACATGAGAATAAACACTCTGGCATAAGCTATAAAGAGTTGGGCTTTCCTTATCTGCCTGCTCTTACCCTAAGGTAGTATCTATGAATATAAATTTATTCCTCTCAGGCCAGGTATATATTTTGAAAAGCAACAGAATGTGCTCTTCATTCTGTACCACATAAAGAACATACTTTTCCTCCTTTCCCCCAAGAAAATATGAAAATAAGATTTCTATATATTGATTGTAAAATTTAATTGTCACAAAGCAGAGGCTACCCAATGAAACACTATCAGAAGGCATGGCTTCATATTAAATATTTTAAAGCTAAAATTATTTTATCTGACAGGGAATATCTAAATTTTTTAAAAGTTTACTTTGCAAGGAATTCATCCTAGTGGATTCAGACAAAGGCCATGTTGCTCAAAACCAGATAAAATATGAGAATATAACATAAGGAATTTTTGTTTGTGCCTGTACGTATGTGTGTGCATGTGTTAATAATGTGTTAATTGTGATGGCACTGTACTATGTTTTTATTTTTGTCCTATAGTTATGATGGGTAAGTGACAACAGTGACTTTAAATATTTTTAGGGCAAAATTATCTTGACTATTTCCTATAGGCTAAAACTTTGAAGACTAATTTGTCACTAGCGCATGTGTTACAAAGGGATCCAGTATTGCCTCATAAGAAACATGTGCTCACAAGTCCACCTTCAGGCAAAGTGTGATGGTTCTCTATCCAGCGATGAGTATTTATCATATGCCCCAAGTATTGCATATAGGGTACCAAACACAGGACCAGTTTTACTGCTTCTTAAACATATGAATCTGCCCTCAACCAGAAATACAAAAGACTTCCTCCCTGGGCTTTCATCCAAGAGTAGAATGTTGATCTCTCAGATGTTGTTTGCCCATCCAAATCTAAACTGTGAGAACTGTAATGCTTGGGAAAAAAAGAAAACCCCAAAACTGAAGGCCATTCTCTCTCTTATAAATTATAACTTCTGCTTTGAATCAGAATGTTGCACAAGAAGGTATGATATATTGCATTTACTGGCCCCGTACAAAACTGATGTCATTGAGTTGTGTATTGATGCCCCTGACCCACTCTATAGAAGGGTGCATACAACAAAGCAACTCTATAAAATTCCTATAAACAAAATTGCCGTTCACATAGCAAAGCTGCAGAAGAGGTTACACCCTGCATCAACTGATGTTCTTCATATCAAGATTCACATAGGAAATGTCATTTAGAAATCAGTACTCAAAATTCTATGCTTCCCCTGAGAAACTATTAGAGCTTATCTTTGTTGATACTAAGTTTTAGAAAACCAATTTTATCTATTTTATTCCCATTTTTCCTGTATTAACCCTCATTTCAACTATTTTGGGGAAACAGGGTATGGTGTAAATAATAAAAGAAATGGTTAAAAGGATTGAGCTCATAATACAAAAGCCCTACAGACTAATTAAAAGGAACACCTGACTCACATTGGCTTGAGTAGCACAGTCATGTTCTAGAGGGAGGTGGTCCATGGCTGGTGTCAGAACAACCAAGCTTGCTCCACCTTTCTGCACTGCTAGAGTTAGACTTATCTTTTTTTGCCTCTGTGCTTGCTGACTCTTGGTTGTACGATTGCTGCCATGACTCTGCATAATAAAACTACATTCCAAGATGCGATGAACGAGGAAGGACAGCACTAGCCACACATGGGTCAGGAAGAAAGTATCACTAGATGCTCGCCCAGCAGACTTTTCCTCATGCCTCATTGGATATAATGAGAACTTATGGCTCCCCTCTTGCTGCAAGGGAAGCTGAGAAAGAGTGTACTAGGCTTTCCAGAATTTACAGTAGGGGTGACATGAGAAAGGGCAGTGGCATGAGAAAGGGCAATGGTATGTGGCTGGTAGTTTATCCAGAACAAAACAAAGAAAACTTACGCTCTGCCACAGTTAGTGAGAAACCTCAAAGGAGGTCTCTAAATACTAGTCATTACATTCAAAAATAATAAATTACCATATGAGTACGGCAATATTATAAAATAGCTAAGAAGTGGTAGAGTTTTGTTTACATAATCTGGATGCTTACTTTTAAAATGTGTTCATTGTGATGGCATCATAATACCATTAGCCGAGTTCTCAAGGCCCCAAATAACATGAAGTTTAATTTTAGGATAGTGGATGTAAATCCTGCATCAGACTGAGTTCTTAATAATGTCTAACCTTTTTGGCCAACTTTTTGTGAAACCTAATAGACCATCATTGTTTTTATACTGCATGAAGTGTGACAAAGAATAAAACATCCACTCTGCCTGTATCCTTTCTTGTACAATGTTCTTGCATTATTAGTATTATATTTAATTTGTGTTTTCTTAGCAAAAATCTTTTCAATTCACTTATTCCTTTCACAGGGGTTCATTTAAATGGGTAATATAATTCATAAATCCACTTACCTTGGCATGTAGAAACCATAATATTTGGCATTAAGCTTAGAATGCATCAGGCATAATTCAAAAGGTTTTATTCATATTTTCTGATTTTGTCATCATAACAGCCCAACAATATAGGCAGTGTTAGTATCTCCATTTTATGGATAGAAAAAACTGAGGCTTCATGTGGGTTTAGAGGTTACTCACCTAGTAAGTTCCTGAGCTTGAATTCAAAACCAGGTTGGTCTGATTCCAAAGTCTTCTCTCTTAATCACTCTACCAATAAATCAGTTAATTGAGTAATCAATCAAAATTCAACCAAGCACAGCTCTCCATGAAATGGAATTTTAAGGCACACTCAAGATCTAAGAGAAAGAAATTAAAACAAAACGAACACCATGTTATGGATTTATTGAAGGTAAACCTCCGGGGAAATTCAATGCAATTTTACATTTGTGTATAATGTAGGGTACAATAAAGGTTTATCTCCAGCATAATGGCTGGCATCAGAATGTTCTTAATCACTGTAATTTCTAAGAAAAAAATGAATATATTATATGAAAGCCAAAAACCAAAGGAATATTCCAGTAAACATTCAACCAATAAGGAAATTCAATATTTCTGCAAGGGAAGCTGAGAAAGAGCTTTTATTATAAGGCCCTATTCAGTTAATTAAAGGCCTTACTATATATATTGGAAAAGCCATGTGATTTCTATCCCCAAATCTTCCATGAATGCAGCAGTGACATAAACAACTGTGAACGTCCTATAAAGAAACAAATAAAGTAGCAAATTCAATGATGAGCTGAGTATCTGGTGATATTCTCATTAGAATTCTTAAACGCAGACACCATGCGCACATTGTGGGCCACAGGGTTAGTTCATACTTAATAGCAGTATGTTGACTGTCACTGAACAGACCTCACTCTACACCATAATCCAGCTAAAGCATTGCACCGTTTCCCCAAATTCTTAGGTTCCCCTCGACATGGATCTTATGCTGACAAATTAAACTAGAATGTTTTTAAATGCATCTACTTGACCTTAATTTATGGTTCCAAACACCATCAAGCCTTTTGCTCTAACTCAGATGTGGTAATTAAAAAATAATTAAAATGCTACTATTTAATAAAATGAAATTTTCATCCAGTCTGCTGTTACATTTCATTTGAATCATTACAGATACTCATTCTGTAGATTTCATCAGCATTTCCAGATCATGTTATTAAGAAATAGGTTGTTTAGTTCTTATCAGTCTCTTATTTTCTTTGAGGAATTAGGTATTTCCCTTGTTTTACCATCAATCTCTAAAGTGATAAAGTTTATTTCTAATTTTTTAGATTTGGGTGCAGAATCTCATGTAAATCGGGTTCAAACTTATTTGATGTTGGGAAAACAGTGAAAAAGTTCTCAGAAGCAGGAACTGATGCTTGGGTATAGTTGTTACAGACTACAAAACACAGATGCTGTTTTACCCTCTTTTCCCCAAACCAGTGTATGTTTACGTTGAATCACTTCCTAGAGCTTGAGAAATCTTGGTTAGCGTTTTTTGTGTGTTAAATAGTTTTCCAGCTCAATGTCATCAATTTTTACACTCAAACAAGTATGTGTTTCATTCTTGAGGTTTGGTGGCATACATTGCCAAATCAATTACATTCAGATTCATGCATCCAGTCCTAATTTAGATAGGTTTGAAATTTTCTTTCAAGGCCTTTTATCCATGCTACTAGGAGTATCGAATATGTGATAAGATCTGCCAGGTGGCTTCACCTGCAGTCTCACCTCACACATGTAAAAGGGCTTGCCTGGTACAGAAAGTCCCCAAATAAGTAAACACAAGCATCTTTCTGAATATAAATAAAATTATCTAATATAAAAGTAATCCTTTCAATTGAGATACTTGTAACATTCCTAAATTTTTGCCTGTATGATCCCTTGAAGGAGCTTCAACTCACTCCACAATTTATTTACCACCCTTTCCAGTTAAAACTATTAGTACACAAGCAATAGAACTGGTCAGAATCTTATAGGGAAGTTTAATATGGTCTCTGTCTTCAAGAGAATAATGATAAATATACAATGTAACCTAATTTTTACATCCTTTCAAGTGTTCTGGGAATATAGTGATTTACATATGCTGTTGGGCCTGGAGGTTTTCAGGAAAGGATTCCCTGGAATAGGTGATGTTCTAGTTTAATCTTATGAGTTAAATTTGGCCAAGAAAAGGTGAAGAAAGCATCTAGTCAGAGAGAAGATCCTCAGGACAGGTATGCAGGATGGTCAGGAAACAACAATCAGATTTTTATGCCAGAATATAAGGCATGAGACATACTAGCGGGACCTGAGTCTGGAGACTGGATAGAAGTGCCAGGTAAGGCCATTCTAAGAGGTTCAAAATGTACCATAGATCAAAAGGAGTCAACAAAGGGGTTTAAAAGGGAAATGAATGGTTTAAGTTTTAGGTCTACATTTCTGAATTATTGCTTTAACTGCAATCATTGCCACAGGTTGACTAAAGAAGAAAAATGGGAGGCATGATCTCTCAGCCAATATCAGGGGGAGGAGGAGATTCTCCTAATGAGATCTGCCTCCTCACATGCAGAGAGACCCTTGAATCTGTGAGTTCCTTGTGCATATCTAATTCTGGACATGCATTCTACAGCTACTTTTTCCTCCCCTTTATGAGCTAAGCCTCATGCACCATTCTCTTCCCTATACCCTGATTTCACTTCCTTAATTTTACTATTCTCTAAGACTCTAGTCAAGTCCTATCAACTTCCTCCTGCAGAAAAGAAATAAAAAGAAGCAAATAAATTGCATTCTTCAATGAAACAGGCTGCAAATGCACAATATTAATCATATGTTTACATATTTCACATACTAAACTATTCTAAAACCAAAGAGCTACAGTGTGGCTCTATGTAATTAGTTTCCTTATATTTTATGTTTATCCAGTGATATATCCACTTTATGATAAAAATAATTTTCATAGATACATATACAACACCAGTCAATGACATAAAGAATACATGTAAAAGTTATATTCCAAGAAAAAATCAAATGATTAATTCCTAAGTGTTCAAATAGAACATTAAAAGAGAAACAAATAGTACTATACACATAGGTATGTGTGTGCACATATACACAACTATGGGAATAATTATTTTTCTATTTTAAGATATGTTGTTGAGTTTACTTGGTTGCTAGAAAGATCTTTATTAAAAGCACCCTGAAATAGCACCATGGAGACTTAAGTCAAAAAAAAAAAAAAAATTCCACTACTATATAGCTTTCCGTGTGGAAACCATAATGCTCTTGATAGAGACCATCATGTATTGGGACATATATGCTGTTTTCTACTATTTCTTTGATTAGCCCTCATTCTTACTCTTCAGGGTTTCTATCATAATACAAGAAAATAAAATTTTAAGCCCAGAAGGATTTTTACGGTAATGCAAGCTATTGATCGGTACATTTTTTTCAACCAGAGCTTACTATTGCGTCCAGATTCCTTACAGTTCCAATATGCCCAGCGGGTTAATATTAGGTAAGGTACAAGCTGTTAGAAAACTACCAGTACATTTTTTCTTCTCCACTCAGTGTTGCTACATATTTCAAGCTCCTATGGGGAAATAATGAAAACTTTATTTCTTTGTTTTATCCAAACCTCAGAATTCAGATATGCTTTGAGTGATAAAGGTCAGTCATAAAGTACTCATTCAAACCATGATTTTCCATTGTTGGTTAATGCTAAGTTTTTTGTTTGTTTTTTATTTTTTATTTATATTTTTCATAATTTCAAAGTAGTTTTTCAGTCACATCCCCTGCCCTGCCTACCCCCTCTAGTAGTCCCAAGCATCTCCTCTTCCTATTTTTATGTTCATATGTACTCGGTTGAAACATTTATTTTCAGGGTCATGATCATTCTTGTTGTCTCACACTGAATGATGTCCTAAATAGCAACCTCCCCTACCACAGAAGACTGGGGGTAAACTACAGATATTGCTATTGTCTTCTCTAACTGAGCATCTTATCCTTCCACCATCTGCTCCTTCCAGTCTCTGCTTGAACCTTCTTCTTCTGACTTCTGGTCTCAGGTCCTTTGGCTATTATAGCTACATGCATCCGATGCCTAATCTCTAAAGACTGCCCTTCACTCAGAGGCAACTTTAGGAGAAGCTTAAGCTTCGGGGCCCCTCCTTTGCACGGACCCCTTCCATGACTCTGAGTGGGACCTAGCAATTTGCCCACAAAGGTTTTTTTTATAGTTATGTTGAAAAAGTTACAATTTTTATGTGTGTTAGTTTTTTTTTTTCTCAAACAAGACTACGCCTCCCATATTTTATAAGCTTCAGGACCCACAAAACCCAGAACTACTTTTAACTTCAGAACTAAGCTGGCTTTTTGGTTGAAGTTCTCCTTGCAGAGCTCTTTTCTCTCCATGTGCACCAGCTGGGTTCTACTAACTGAAACCCGGTAGACATGTTCTGGCTTGGCCTCCCACTCTTCAAGACTTCGGGGATCACTGCCCTGCCAGGTTCAGCTCTGGGTCCTGCTTATCAGTGTAGCAGAATCAGTATAGGAGAATGAAGTACAGTAAATAGTAAAACACAAAAATTGCCCTAAAAGCATATTATGTGAATTAAATGCAAAATTCAGACCCCCAACATAGGATAGAAAACAGTTTATTTTCATCATCTGCTGCCAATTTTTCTGGGACTTATCCTAGAATCAGATGAAAACTGAGAAAAAGAAAACTTACTTTGAATGCCAAACATATCTAAATATCTCTGAGTGACAAGGTTTAGCCATAGATCTCGGGTCTTACAAGTATGTTTGTTTCCACCTAAATGCCTGGCACCATCAGAGACTATAGAGCAAGTAGATGATGCTGTGCATGTGGGGCTGTCCACCTGCAGAATGGCAGGTGGAAAATTATTCAGGGGAAGGAATTTAATTGGTGACCTTTAAAATAATGACTCATTACCTTAAAAGACTTTTATTATGTCAGCATGAGTACTTCAATTGAAATTAATATATTTAAATCAAAAACAGTAGGTCTTATTTAACCTATCTTTAACCAAAAAGTACATTTTAAATAATTTATTGGGATTCTTTACCTTGCCCCTTTCCTTTTCCTCCTTTTCATTTCCTCTTTTCTTTACTTGTTCCTTTCTCTTTCTTTTTTTCTTCCTTCCTTTCTCATTTCCCTCCCTCCATGAAACTCTCCTTTTGTTTCTTGGGAGGTTTCCATTTGCTCATTTGCAAATCAAATAGTAACTGCAGAGTAGAATGTAACTCTAAATAGTCAAAGCCCTTTCTCCATCTCCTGGATGCTACTGACCAAAACGACTTCAGGATTAACCCTCCTAATCAGGCAAGTAAGTCAGGCAGACCAGCATTCAACTTTTGATCTGGCTCCTATTAGCTGCTACATGAATTTACCTGGATATGGAAAAGAGATAATACATGTAAAGCACCTAGTAATGATCTGGGCCCTTCACAAAAGTTAGTTAATTGCATTCTTCCTCACAACTTACTTCTTTTCTCCTAAATGACCCAAGAAAAGCCAAGTCATGGCACATACTGTATGCCCAGCCCTTAGGCAGCCATTTCAGAT
The DNA here is from genome assembly GCF_047675955.1 of Chlorocebus sabaeus. Taxonomy (NCBI): domain Eukaryota; kingdom Metazoa; phylum Chordata; class Mammalia; order Primates; family Cercopithecidae; genus Chlorocebus; species Chlorocebus sabaeus. The sequence continues at coordinate 22,110,136 of NC_132916.1, read as the reverse complement.
CTTATGTTTGACCTGCAATTTACCCAAAAAGAATGAGATGGTTGGAAGCTCATTAACCAATATGCTGAATGTGTTAGATGACCTACAACAATTCGATTCCCACGTGCTAACGTGGGTCTGAACCTCGTGCAAACATGTGCAATCAGGCAGGTTCTCTAGTATTAAGAAAATATGCAGCTGGGCAGAAGCTGCATTTACTAGGACATGCTTGTGATTTTCAAAGCAAATTTTTGTTACCAGTTTTCATTATATTCTGGCCTATGTAACTTTTATGGCATACACATTTATAAATAAAAGCATGAGAGCCTCTAAATCACTGACTTAGGCTGAAATGATGCCTCTAGGGTTTGGGATTATAAAAAAATAAAAGGAGACCTAGCAGGGATCACAAGGCAATATCCTACAGGAAGCAAATTGATACCTGGGATTACAGTAGCAATTCCTTTCTGGCATTCACGAAGGAACATATTTTAGATAAACAAATAGGCAGAACATTTTGGATCTCTGTAAATAGATCTGAAAAGTCAGGCAAGAGCCTTTCCCTATATGGGTGGAAATGACATCATTCATAACCTTTTGAGCAACTGGTGCATTTGGAAAAGCTGTAATTTGCAGATATGATATTAAAGTTGAACCATTCACTCTATTTTACATTATAGTCCTATTGGCAGGACATGAGAAAGGCAATCTATAACTACATTTTTCATGACTGTTTTTATTTTAATAATATAACTTTACCTGTAATGCTTCCATATTAATGTAAGTATATGTCTTTATGGACCTGAAAATAATAAATACTGATTTATGCCCATATCAGTCTTTTATTATAAATGCCATGATTGCTGTTTTTTTCTAATAGATATATGCACATAGGAAGTTAAGTGCCACAGAGAAGAGATACTAAATCATAGTCATTTTCTATTACTCAGTTACATATTCAACAAGTATCAGTGTGCAAAGTACTGAGGAAGGAGTTTGGAGGAGCTTGAAATGAAAAAAGACACATCGTGTTAATTTAGAACTAACGGGAGAGGAGATGCTACACAAATGCTTATGATGCAAGAGGAAGCTTAGTTTGTTCCATGAAAAATGGACAAACGCTGGGCCATAGGATTGCAAAAGAAGGCAGAAATATGTCCAAGACAACACAAAAAAGCTAAAAATGTCATTTAACTATTCCTGGAATTATAGACAGAATTTTGAAAAGAAAAATGTTGGTGAGATATAGTCTAAGAGCCTGGTTTTAGGTACACTTGTATTTGTTCCTATCAGATAAAACTATATGAAGCTAAGAAGTAAAATTAAATTCTAATAATTTACTTGACTTTAGAGCATACAAATTTCACCAATTATTTCTAATCTGATGCAAAGATCAAAGTATGTTAGAGATAAGAAATAGTGTGAGCAAAAACAAAAAAACTACTAACTCTTTACTGGTTATTTTATTTCAGGTTCAATGACTAGAGTTGGAAGGATGGAGTAGCTTTACTGACATCTTCTGGGAAAACTCTATGGCATGTCCAGAGAACACTGTAGCTTCAAGTAAGACCACATATACTCTATCCTATTTTGTGGAGTACTTATTTTAAAAGATATAAAAATCAGAAACATCAATAACAAATTATTACATGTTGGTTATAGTTTCTTTTTAGTGCACTTTTTACATTTAGTTAACAATGAAAACATATTATTTTGATTTTATTCGAATATACATACATCTGGATAGTATATAGGATATAAATTGGTTGTGCTTGTTTGATAAAGTACATAAATTACTCTCCTCTTTATTCATGCCATTCCCTTTCATTATTTATAGTTATGCTCAGCAAAGAGAACAAATAAATCGTATGACAACACCATACAAACCTCTGTTGGAAATATTATGTGTTGGCATACACTAATCCCTTTCACAGGGTGAAGGCATTGCAAACAGCTCCTCATGCCCTGAGTTTCCACTGTGCACCTAGGGTCACTCCTGGGCATGTGTATAAAACAAATGTTACTACTGATGAAAAGCAAGCACTCAGGACCTGGAGAAAAGCACAGGGTAGGAGTGTTTGACACATGAGTAACGATAAACAAGAGTTCTCACCTACTTAAAAATTAGTTGCAGGTCATTACTAAAGCAACTTTCCCATCAACTAAACACATGCTAATAACTCCTGCATTTGAAAAATTACCTTGGGTCAGTACCAGAATATTTCACATTCTCGAAGGTAATAATTCAAATATCAACGAATGCAAGATATATCTGACTCTACTCCTTTGCATAAGCAGTGTAAAAATATTCAAAACCAACAGAAAAAAATGCATTTGTATACTCGGTTTGAATAGAATTAGTGAATCAGGACCATGCAAACGAAACTTAGGTGTGAAGGAAACACATCCAGAGAGAAAAGGAGCAAGATGAGCAAGGATTGCAGGAGAATGGGGGAAGGGGGAGTTGAGGAGGACCAAGCAAATAGCCTCTTTTTACATTGAGATGGTTTTGAGAATAATAATGTGCTAGTTTCTTTCTTTCCTTTTTTTTTTTTAATCCAAGTAGCTATTGAAGATTGTAATGATTTCATTCTAAAAAGCAATGCTGGAAAGGCTCTTCGGAGATTGCCAACTCCCACTGTGCAGAAACACTGTGTCCCTGCGTGCTGGTGTAATGGAGACAAACAAAAGAAACACTTCAAGAAAAGGGGAGGCAGAACAGGGAAGGCGAAAAAGCACAGAGAATGTGGTTCCCAGAGAAACAGTAAGAGTTTTAGCAATGACCAAAAGCAAGCATAACCAGCCTCAAGTCTGAAACTGATGAAAGTTAAATAAAAGGCTCAACAATTTAACTAATATATTGCATAATGATATTCTCAGTCAAAATAACAGTAACTTGTCATCATCAACCATAATGATCTAGTCCCACTTGCAGTGATACCCACTCCCCACTTTAAACTGGCCCAATTTGATTCGATCTTTCCAGGCATCTATGTGGGCTCCGATCAGAGCCAATATATCTATGAAAGATTATTAGTTATGGAAATGTGTTGCTCTATTGCTTCAGTCTGCCTGTATCTCTCCCATTCTTTTCCTTTCTTTCGGCAAAATCAATGTTTTCAGAATCAACATATGTAACTACACAACAAAAACATCCTAATTAGGATGATACTCCTTAGTTACCTCAGTTCCTATAAAGATTTACACAGAGTTTATTACTTCCAGATTCTGACCATTATAAAAAGGTCAATAATAATTACTATTTATTTGCTTTCAAATGCTCTTAATGTGAAAGTTTTTGAGATGGTGAAAACTAGTATTCATGGAAAAACTCATAGTCAACATTTTAGGAAAGAAGATTTACGTTTGTTTTCCATTTCAAATAATTTTAATTACAATGTGTCCATTTTTAACCTACTGAAAGGAAAAGGAATAAGTTTGCTTAATGCCATTATTTCCACACCAGGAATTGATGCTTCTTTGGTATTTGCTATGTATCATTGCATTCTAAACCAACTTACAATCTCTGTGTTATTCATCTTCCTATAAGGTTTATCTGAGGCTTATCTGAGGGATTTTTTTTTGATTGTTTGGTATGACTACATTTTGTAAATGGTGCAATGCAAAAAAAAGGCATCTGTTTCTTGTAGCTAGCAACTCACACTCTGATAAAAGAATTACACTGAATCTTTTTGATGGAAGATCCTCATATCTCTATTCAGAAAGCAAATCACCAAATCTGAAAACTTTGAGGAAAGGCATTTCAGGCAACAAAATGGGGGGGAACATGGTAGCCAAAACCACCATATCACAAACGTTGCCAAAATTATTTTTAAGCTCCCCAAGTCTGAGAACAAGGATCTTAAACCTTATTTGAGGTTTTGGGGTTTTTTTTAAGAGACATGATCTTGATTATGTTAGCAGATTATCACTGTGTTACAAAGTCTATTTCTAAAAGTTACCAATGAATAGAACTTTTATTAATTATTATATAAAAATATTTTACTAACAAGCACAAAATACGGTTGAATAAAACTCTTTCATATAGTTCACTTACATAATAGTTGTTTAAAATACACTTAATAACAGAGTAGCTATTAAATATAGCTGGTTATATGAAAGGAGAGTAACAAAGAACAATATAGGAATTCTGTTCTCCCTAAGAGTCGCTATTTATGATTATTGAATAAAGAAAATCTTTTTTGCTTTAAATGATTCAAGAACTTGAAAGACCTAGCTGTTAACAGGCATATTCATTTTTACACATCACACTCAAATGTTTCATTTTGATATCTCTTGTCCCTTTTGATTTAATTGTTTAGTAGTAATACTAACATATCATATATAATAAAATAGGTATTATTACATAATAGCGAATATTTATGGAACATTTATCATGTACTATACACTGTTGTAAGAGCTTTAAATATACTGACATATCTAATTCTCACAACTTAAGAGATGTATTTTATTATCCCAGTTATTCAGATGAAAGGTTAAATAACTTGCCCAAAAGCAATTGCATTTTAACCGGAAGCCCAAATTAAACCTAGGTAGTCTGACTTGTATATAACACTTCTAATATTGATAACTCAACGCTTTCAATGCCTCAATATATATTCATTTGAATATATTCCAATTGCATTGAAATTTTTTTACAGTATCTCCAAGCAGTAAAAAAAATATATATATATGATTTACCAATCAAATTGTAATGCACCATTCAGAGGAAATACCATGATTATCACATGTGTATGTCCACTCTCTAGAAAATAAGGCTTTAAAAGGTAGGATGTAGAAAGAAAGGCAAAAGCACCCCTGATTGACTTCAAGAAAGGGGAGAAAAAGATGGAGGCCACCCCAAACTCAAAGGAAGAACAATAGATTTCAGCTATTTCCTTTCCTTTCCTTTTATTTCATCAACATTAATAAGGTTAGAAGAGGTTACTGTTTGTGTTATCCTTGTTCCCTGCTTCTTATTTTTAAAAAGGGAAGTAAGTGAAAAGGAAATGTTGGTCAATTAAATGTTTGTTGTTTATGGGGTATGTATTTTTATTTTCCTCTTTCCTTGCAAGAGCCAGACAATTATTTTTTCTAGAATACCATTTTTTAAGAAAATAATAGCAAATGCTGTCTCTTTTCTTTCATTATGATGCTTAACAAGACAATCTAGGCAGGTGGTCACTCATTCCCAGCTCAGCAGTGGGTTGCGGGTAAACAATTAGTAGGTCAGCCTGAAGAAACAACTTTGCTAACAGGAGGGAACTCCAGATGATGGTGGCCTATGGTGGTCTCACCCTCACAAGTAAGTTGTCTGCCTATGGTCGTTCACACCTGGAACTGAGTTTCTATTTACATCTAGGTTAGAAACAGTGGAATTAGAAGTAAAGCAACCAGGACAGTGACACACAAAGTTGAAAAGACACAAGTTGTGTCCTCTAGAAGCTCACAACCTAGGGAATGAGTGAATGGCAGAGACTGAGAGAGTTTACTATGAGAAGCTCTAAGGTATTGTACAAGTTATTAGGGAGGACAATGCCACATAATCCACGAAGGGGCAAGGACCGAGGCAGTGTAATCAAGAAGGCTTCACAGAAGAGATGACTTGTTTCTGGGTCTTGCAGAAGGTTTTGTCGTCAAGCCAACCCAAGAAAACAGGGAGAGGGATATGCAGAGATGAAAAACATTTCTTGCCAGAAGAAAAATAAAACAATCCAATCAATTTCACTTGTGCAGAAATCAGCCCTTAGAAACTACTTACAAACTCCAGCAGAGCAGAAGGTTTCTCATCCATTTCCAGCAAGTTTGTAATCCCACATGGGGCTCTCCTCATTCATTTACCGAGAGTATGAATATGGGGCAGTAGTGGTGAAATCACCCAGCAATGATTTTAACCCCTCAGCCTTCCTTCATTTAGTCACAGCACCTTCCTCCCATTTTGCTACTCCTCTGTTTGGAGTTCTGTTCAGCAGGGTGCTTGTGGCTTTAAAAATGCAAAATGTTTGCCAAAAGGAACAGTTTTGCCATGTAGCAAATGTTCATACTGTGTAATGCTAATTTATGTCCTTTCCTATAGTTATACAGGTTGCTATGTGCAATGAATTAAACATTAATGAAAATTATTTGATGATGCTATTAGGGAATATATTGAAGAAATAGATGTTTGAATGCAGGTGTTGCCACTCTAATGTGGTAACATTTTTTTTTTCCAAAAATTGAAAAGCCACAGAAATGAAAGCATTTGGAAAATGCAACTATTGAAAAACTTAGCATGAGTAATTTTCTGTTCCTTAATCTAGGTACTAGATACATGAATGTGTACAATTTGAAAAAATTCAGCAGCTTTCAACTCATGATAGGTATACTTACATATTAATATGTTTAAGAAACTTTAGCATCAGCAATGAAATATTTAATACATTCACAATGCAGAAATATAATCATACTTTTTGGTTCCAAATCTAAAATAAAAGCACCAGATAAATAGGAGAAAACCCTTCTCCACACAGGAAAAGATTGTTTCAACTCTTGAAGAAATGGAATCAAACATAGTAGGTATTCTGGCTATATGATATTTGGGGGAAATTTGCCCAATATATATACTTATGAATGAAGTATGAAATAACTTTTATTTTAGCTCAATACGTTGCTGCTTTTGTTTGTACCTTTGTATTTCTTTCTGTGTACGAGAAGTGAACTGCCCTAGAGACTGACAGATAGTTTATGTGGCATTTAACAATAGAGAAGGAGGTTCCGTCAACTAAAGTGGCAATGAGCTGACTGACTTCATGGAATACTATAGGTGGGAAAATTACCTTGATGCTTTCTACTTGTGCTGATTTTTCCTTTTGCTGACACTTCTGATGCTCTGAAAGTTGCTTTGCTCACATCCTCTGCTACTGGTGTCAAAGCACACTCTCAATCTTCACATGCCAAGAGAGGAGGAAAACCTTATTTCAATGCCCAAAAGACTTAGCTCCTGTCAAAGATATTCATTTAACACTCACAGTTGGTCTATGGCAACTTGAAGATGTTGTCTTAAAGTGTAGGGCTGGTAGGGGGTGGGGTGGAGAGGAAAAGGCCTGGTTTTCTAAGGAAACCTTGTGCTTTCCATATTCTGAAGGCAAGTAATAAATGAAAAGTGCAATCTCACCTGTTATTTAGAAGATCTAAGCTTCTTCAGGACTAGGAGGTGGTAACCGGAACAATAAGACCATTTCAATTGACTAAGAAAAAAGACTTTTCAACAGAATAAAGTGTATTACTTGCAAAGCTTTCTCCTATAATTGTCACACAATCTAATTTCTTTAGTCTTGGCGAGTTGCAGCGAATTCATTTCATAAGAAAAATTATTGCCAGCATTAATTGCAAGCTTACAATTTTCTTAATGTGCTAAGTGCTACAAATAGCATACCAAAAACATGGTCATTCCTAAATAGGTATGGCACTTTATCCTAATCTATATGAAATAGGCACATGAAACTCCAAGTTATTTATAAAAAGGTAATCAAATATTTTAGTAAAGAGTTGCTATCTGGCTAAATTGCAGACAGTTGACAAGCCATCCTATTTACTCTGACCACATACACATTCATACTATATGTTCATTTCAGGTCACTTTTTCATCTTCCTCCCCACCTACTCCAACCTCAATATTCTTTATAATCATCTTGTTTGTACCATTGCAAAACCTATCCCAGAACATAGTGAAGTATGCAAACTTCGTTCATTGAGTCCTTTTTTCTTTCCTTAGACTATTTTTAAAAACTGCATATTTTACACAATAAATCCTAATTCAGCCAATACCAGTTCATTCAAATAGCATCTGAATTTTAAAATTGGCTCCTTTTCAGACAATTAGTCGGGGTGCCAATTTCCCAGTCAAATAAAATCATTTTCCCATTAACATTTTTGGTTATATAATCTGCTATACAAATATAATACTATTAAAACTCAATGTGCAAATTAAGTCCCTAGAATATCTCAGTTGCTAATTTGGTCAGATAACTCCAAGCATACATTTTGCTGTCATTTAAATTGGAGATTTTTCTGCTGGCTGATTGCTTTCCAAGGGTGAGAATGTGGCTGAAGAGCCCAGTGCATGTCTCAGATTTTCCACACTTCATACACATGGAAGCTGTCTTTGGGCTGGGACTCTCTCCTCTGTCTGTAGAGCATATTGTACTTGCAGCCCTGCCTTTCCTCCTTGTAGGCTGCCAGACACATTTGCCCAAAAAGAGTCACTCAGTCTTTGATTTTTTGCATGTAAGTTTGGCCTGTCTGATGTTGTTTGCACAGCCATGCCACATTGTTAGAAGTTGTGATTCAATGTGTCCTTGGAGCCTTTCTTTTGCCAGCCCTGCCTACTCCTACTCACAATGCCCCCATTCCGGCTCACTGTTGAGCAGCTGACTCAGGGCCTTAAAGTGAACCATCCCCCAGGTTTGCCCAGTTCCCATGCTTGCTGCTGTGTTGATCTTCGCTTCAGTTACAGGCCCAGCTGGGGGCACACTTTTAGTAATCCTGCTTTCCCATTTATGTCACATATGTCTTGCAGGTGATGCGGGAAGCTGCCTGCGACATCTGTGACAGATCCAGACCTCCCAACCATATGGAAGGTTGGACAGTACCAAACATTTGATTGGATCCAGAGTTTGGTGCCACATTTGACTGCCAACCTCCTAAAAGGCACACAGGCCGTCTTGAGTAGGTTTCCATTTCTTTGTTTCCCAGAGCTACAATTCAGAGTTGTTTGATTTCCAACAAGATTAGTAACACAACACCATTATCACCTATAGGTTAAAGATGAAGGCTCTGTGATATCAGACAAACTGAGACATAGATCCTGTTTATACTACTCTGGGGCACTGCTCTTAGATAAATTACTTGATCTCTTTAAGTCAAAGTTTCCTTATTTGTAAAATTATGATGGTAATTGTTTCTATTTCATGGAGTTAATAAAAGATACAATTATGAGAGATGATGTATGTAAATAGTTTAATACACACAAAATATACACAAGTACTCAATAAATGTTAGCTGTTAGAATACATAGGACAAAACTGGGTTCTTTAGGCATTACTATAGCATACACGGCTTGCAAAAGTTGTATGTTATATTTATTTGATTAGCTGTAAGTTTATTTCTTGATTTTATCATAACTTTCATTGAATCTGTCTTGGAGAATGTCAAAAGGTAAGTCTCCAATTCTTGCCTCAGTCTCTAGACCAAGTAAAATATTTCAGTCCATTTCATACTTCCTTCCAAAAAACACATTAACATTAATGCTTCTTCCACCCCATGAAGGAAGGCAGGAATGCATTCTTGAATGTCTCAATTCAACAGGAGTTCTTGACGTCACCTGGACTTCTGCTCACTGCTGGTCTTTCCCTTGTGTCTGTCTTTCTGCTACTCAGTTCAGAAAATTGCAGTATAGAATTGGTTACCCAGACCCTCCTTCAGTTTCATGTGTTTGACCTTTGAGTCCAGTTAATTAATTTAGTTCTGTTTCCCACACTGACTTGTCACTGGGATATCATCTAACCTCACAATATCCTCTAGCAGGAGAAATGAAAGAGATCTTAACAGGCATCTTGTCTTCCATGGAATAAATCAATTTCTGCCTTTTCAAGAGTCTGCTGAAAGACTTCTGCTGAAGAAGACCTTACCTGCTTAGTTGAAAATCCTTTCCAACTGATAAATCACTGCCCTTTATACAATCAGAGACTACCTACTTGGCAGTCTACTATATTATATAGCTTACTATGAACAGAATACATCTTTGCATGTCTGATCTTCACAATATTGAAAACAACTATAACAGTATCCTTAAATTTGACCTTTCCTAATTCAAGCATCCTCTATTATTCTTCATGATTTCTAGCCCTCTCCCCATAGAAATGACCCTCTTTAATTAGTTCTTCATTAATTATAGTTTATATATTCACCGTAATTTCTTTTGTAGAAATAACTTGTTCCTTAAACAAGCACAGTAAAGCAACAGAGGAATTGAGTAAATTGTTTGTTGTTGTTCATAAAACATTTTACCAAAGGCAGTGGTCCTATTCCTCCTCTTTCCCCAACTCGCCCTACATTTTGCTCTCCAGGGCTCTTTTTTTAAAATCAGTTCTCTGCGAAGATTATCATTTTTTGTGCTAGTTTTGGGATTGCTTTCAGAAATGTGTTATGTGTTTGAACTCATTCTTGGTTCTAAACTCCTTATACCACCTCTTGTGTCGATATGCTTTCCAGGTGTGGGTAACACATGGAGCTGCACACTGGTAGCGTGCCACCTCTGTTGCCTTTCTCACTACAGCTTTTAAAAACTATAAATCAAAATTCCTTTTTTAACCCTCCATCATTTTCTAACTGTATTCATCTTAAGAGTCCCTGAACATAGAATTATACCCATATTTCTCTGAACTCTGAAATCTACTGACTGAAATTATATGGTGATCATATTTGGCTATGCAGTTATGTAACTATTTAAAATTCTAGTACAAAAATATTATTCTCTCTCAAGGTTAACATCACTTCTACTTTGTGTACCAGTTCTTGTACAAAACAGTAGAATTTATCACACTGCTTCCTTACCTTTATGAGAAACTATGAGAGTGAAAACACATCAAATGTATTTTAGACTACTGGTATATAAAAAACAGTGCTGTTCTTCATCACTGCCTCTACCTTTGGACCAGTCTTATTATTGATAATAGGAAAGTTTAAAGCACACTTTCCTTCTGATCAGGCTGTCAAATTAAATGCCGATAACTGCTTCACTTCTGTTTCTCTCTCAAATAATTTCTACTTACTTCCTATATTTAGACCTGTGGATTCACACACACGTATACAAGCATACTCTCTCACCATGAAATACTACAAATTAGATTTTTTTGTAAACAAGTTTCAGTGATCTACTGAATCATGAATCTAATCTGATCAATTTCAGTGACATCAACACTTTTATTGCTTTTTCTTTAGCATTTTACATTTATTTTTAAAATATGGTTAATTATTACATATGTGTATATGTGCATATATATACATGTGACTTATGTGTATTGTTTTCTCCTTGGAATTACTGGGTACTTTCTGATCTTTTTTTTTTTTTTAATTTTTTGCAGAGATGAGGGGCCTCTATGTTGCTCAGCCTGTTCTGAAACTCCTGGGCTCAAGCAATCCTCCCACCTCGACCTCCCAAATCACTTGGATTACAGGCATGCACCACTGCACCTGGCCATACTGGGTACTTTCTTTACACAGGTTTATAGTTTTTACTAGTTTACCATACAGCTAGTTAATGCTTGCTTCCATGACTTCATTATTCTATATATGTTGTTTTATTAAACTGAGTAGTATCCAGTTTCTTTAAATTTTGATTGAAATTTTTCTTTTTCAAATGTTACTTTATATTCTGATTGAATCTACTTCAAAGTATATTCTTCCTGTTGTCTAAGAACTCTGGCACCTATCAGGTGGCAAATCAACGGCAACTGCCAGCCACGGGGCACAAAAATAATAATTATAGGTTTTTCTTTCTCAAAAACTAGTATATTATCCTTATCTACCCCAAATCAAGGTCTTATACTGAAAGAAGAGATGAAAACACCACTTATGTCCTCAAAGCATTCTGCGTCCTTCCTAAGAAGACATATTCCATGATTCTTCTTCCAGATTTGTTCAATTATTTAACAAGTCTTTACTGATTGCCTTCTCTGTGTCAGCCATTCTCCTATCCAGACAGGCAGGTGAATTTGTTATAATAGGAAGGACAAGTCATCTAGCCAACAAACTGCATTGACATGTTGTGCATAATTCACAGACAGGACTTCAAATCTGAAACCAAATCCTACTTGGGATGGTCCGATCCCTTCAGTTCTTACAAATGGCCTATGCTTCAATTCAGCCTACAGAATTTTATCTGGAATGTGTTGGGACTATTGTTAGACATGATCAGAAAGATGTATTCAAACTGTCCATCCATTCCATTTGGGTTGTTTAGCCATTTACATTTAATATGAAAACCAATATGGTTGGATTTAATCTAACATCTTGCTTTTTATTTTCTTTTTGTTCCATCTGTTTTTATTCCCTATTTCCTTTGTTACTTTTGTTTGACTATATTTTATGACCTCATTTTGTCTATGCTATTTGCAAAATATTTTGCAAAGTATTTTGTCTATACTATTGGAAAATTAGCTATACCTCTTTTGAAAAGCGATTGCCCTAGGGTTGAAAATATGCATACTTCAGAGTGTTCTTTTCAATATTTTACAACTTTTTAAATAACTTAAAACTCTTACAAGTGTATATTTCCATTTCTACTCTTTTCATTTGTCTACTGTTGGCATGCATTTTTACATGTTATAAATCACCCAATACATTGTCATTACTTTTTTCTTCTGAAAACTCCATTATATTTTTAAACATTTTAAATGAGAAAGAAGACTGCTTCATTACTTATTTATTTACTATTCCCAGGGCTCTTCATTGCTTTCTGTAGATTCAACTTTCTAGTTGCCTGTCATTTTAGTTCTGCCTGAAAAACGTCCTTTTGCATGTTTTGTACTGAAGGTCTGCTGGTGATGAATTCTCTCATCTTTCACTTGTCTGAAAAAAAAATATTCTTTTGCTTCTGAAAGACACTTTTACTAGGCATACAAGTTGATAGGTTGTTTTTTTCTCATAGCATTTTAAAGATATCATTCCACTGTTTTTGGCTTCTTTAAGTTTATAACAATTGTTACTGTTTTTATATAATTTTTCTCTGGCTGCTTCATCACAGATTGTCAGCAGTTTGATGATGACATTCCTTGGTGTGGTTTTCGTTAGACTTACCTTGCTTGAAGTTTGTTGCATGTTTTAATATGTGGGTTTATATCTTCTTAAATCAAATTTGAAATATTTTTAGTAATTACTTTTTCAAATATTTTTCTGTTCCTCTTTCATTCTAGAAATCCAATGGCACTTATGTTAGACTACTTTATAATGTCTCACAAGTCACTGAGTCCTCATTGATTTTGTTTTGTCTATTCATTTTGTCTATCATTGGGTACTTTCTATTGCTGCGCCATTAAGTTCATTAACTTTTGTTTTCCTTCAGTCTCTAATATGTTAATCCCATCCTGAGAGTTTTGGTTCAGATTTTATATTTTTTTCTTTCTAGTCATTCTCTTTGGTTCTTTTAATATTGTCCATATCACTTGCTTCTTCTCATGTCTAGCAATTTGATATCACATACCATAAGTTTTATATTATTGAGGGCTGGATTTTGTTTTATTCTCTTCAAATATTTTCGATGTTGTTCTAGAAGGCAGTTATGTGTGACCTAGTTTGATTATTTTAAAGCTTCATTTATTTATATTTTAGAGTGGATCTCAACCCACCATATTTCAACACAATGATTTCAATAATGTCACTTTAGCTAACTGGTGAGAACTTAAACAATTCACATCCTTTTATAAGGCCTAAAACAATTTTGGCTTAACATTTCTCAGCAAATTTTTGTCCTTACAATTTGCTTTTTTAGTCAGGTTTATGTAGTTTTACCTTATGCATGCACGGGTTTGTACTGGACCGTATTGATTTCTGAAGTTCTTTCTTGACAGCTTTTAACTCTCTCATACTTTGCATTGTAAACTGTAGCAGTCTCAGCCTCCCCACTCCCTAATCACTGTCTCTTCACTCAGAGAGACTGCTAACCTCTGTTTTGTTTCTCCCTCATGTGTCATGAACCAGAATTACCTTCAGGTAGAAAGCTAGAGTAATTGTAGGGCTAAGCTCATTTGCTTTCATTCTCTCAGGGATCATGATTCTGTATGCATTTTCCAATCTCTGAAGATAGTTGTCTTATGTATTTTTTCTGGTTTTCCAGTTATTTAAGGCAAGAGGATAAATTCAGACCTGACTACAAGTCTTAATAATTGTTACTGATCTATCTTCCAGCTCATTAGTTCTATTTTCAGCTACGTATATATGCTGTTAAAACATTATTTTGAGTTATCATAGTTCCAGAATATTCATGTCATTTCTATTTATTGATTCCATTTTGTGTGAAGTAGTCCAGAGAGTTTTTTCTTGAAAGTATTACTCAAAGATATCTTGCAATTCAATGTCTCAATTTTAGCATTTCATCATCTGTGGACCTCTTTCTTTTGGTTTTTTCTTTCTTTCTGGAATTTTGTTAATTTGTTCCTATCTCCTAGCATGCATGGTAATTTTCTAAATTGAAATTTAAATACAGAGTATGAAGACTTATAAGTATAAGGATGAAGACTTATAAGTATAATAGCTGGAGGATATTATAATATTTTTTAAGCAGGCCATTTGAGTAGGACAGATCATCTTTGTCTCATTAGGAATCAAGATGATTTGACACTGGGTTTCAGAATTTGTGAAACCTTTCTCCTAGAACATTACCCTTCTGGGTTCTCAAGTTCTAGGGTTTTGAGGGAATCCCTCCTTCTATGCAAGACTTAGTCTCCTATTTTTGTCTCCCCAGCACTGTAAAATTACAGACAAGTAAACAAAACAATTTTACAAAATGCTTATTCTCCTTGATTTCAAAGCTTTCTGCCTTATGAAGTTTAGAAATCTGAAAATTCCTCAAGAGAAAGTGTTACTGAATATCAGTTTCAGTTTCACCTCAATATCTTTTCCTTTTCCTTTTTTTTTTTTTTTTTTCACAGAGTTTCACTCTGTCGCCAGGCTGGAGTGGAGTGGCACAATCTTGGCTCACTGCAATCTCTGCCTCATGGATTCAAGGAATTCTCCTGCCTCAGCCTCCTTAGAGGCTGGGACTAAAGGGGCACACCACCACACCCAGCTAATTTTTGTATTTTTAGTGGAGATGGGGTTTCACCATGTTGGCCAGGATGGTCTCCATCTCCTGACCTCGTGATCCATCTGCGCTGGCCTCCCAAAGTGCTGGGATTTCAGGCATGAGCCATAGCACTGGCCTATTTTCCTTTTTAGTAAGACTTTAGCCTTTCATAACCTGCCTCTTTTGATTTCTCTACAAAGCCTTTAAGCAGTTACTTTTTGCATCATGAGCTTTTATTTCATTCTCCATGCAAAGCTTGTTGTTGTAACAGGATTTGTTATTATAGCTCAAGAAAAAAAAAATCAGTATATGTTTTAGGCTATAAGATAACCATTTTTAGGCTATAAGATAACCATTTTTATATATGACATATCTATTACTTAGATTTCTTATAGTCAAAGACTCCGACTCATTATCTTTGGTTGTTCAGGGACTGACATAGAGTCAACTGTCAACAATTATTAATGTTTTGGTTGCACTTCTTATCCCCACTCCAGACTCCACACACACAAAAATAGTCCTATCCGCATACTTCTCTTCTGAACTCCTGCATACATCTCTACTTGCTATTTTCCTGATTGCTAGTATCATCCTTCTCTTCTATCCCGTGATATGTCCCTGATCTACTTAAAACACTGTTTTGAAATACTTTAGGAAGTTTTTTATTATCCTGGCCATAAAAAACTGTGATCAGAGCATAATCTATCAAACTATCAGACCTCAGCAACCATATTCTTAATGTTCTGTGCCAGATCAAATACTTTAAGTGAAGCCAGTACTATATTCTCTTCCTCAGACAGACTTTGAGTCCCGTGACAGCAGAAGCCATCCCTTAACATCTATTCCCTCACTGATGTGAGTTCAGCACCATGTACACAACAGAGGTTTGATACATGTGGATTTGGTCATCTGTAAACCTCGAAAAGGAGACTCAATTATTTTTTAGTTGAGTAGGCCTAACATGCTTCTCATTTGGCTCTGATTTCCAAACCATTATAATCAGAAAACATGGATAATCAGTTAAAGCAATGCCTTCCAGTCCATGACACACACTTGAAAATTTACTGTGCCACTGAGGAATTCATTAAAAAATATTACTATTTTGAAAAGACATATTGCATATCACTCAAGATTTAAATCCAAAGTATTAGGTCAAAAACCACAGAAGAAAAAGTTAATACTCTTCTGAGGATGCAAAAATAGAAATGCATTTGCATTTGTTAACATAAAATTGCTTATTTTTATCACCTTGAGTTTGTTCTAGAAAACATTCAGTAATCTAGGTTATCATTTTCAACATGTTTCTCAATAAAGAAAGAATCCTGTCTTTCAATACTTTACCATAACATAGTTAGGGAAAATTCACCAATAATTTAAGCAAAATGGAGACTTTCCAATCACTTAATCTTACCATGAATGCTTGCATTTATTTTCCTATCCCTAGAATCTGTTCTTTAGCCAGAAGATATCTACCTTTTAATACAACTCGTTGGTAATCTCTGAGAGAAAGTAATATCCTAAAATATTAGCCTTTATGTTTAAGTATTTTTAAGCATTGAAATTCACAGTAAATAAGCCTTTAATCAGCAATAACACTTAAGAAACATTAAAGTACACACATGGAGTGTAAAATATCAGCATCACTCTCACACCATATGTAAATACTGGTTGAAGCTATTCCTACTACTGCACTTAACAATCAGAATGTTCTGGATCTACTGAAATTCTACCTTTTATATATCAGAATAAAAACATATGGATTTTTTGAAAATTACATTTGTCTTTAAAGATTAGCAAATAAGCCCTTTCTGTCACTTTTATCTAATTCAGTATTATTTTCCTAGTATAAATCAAACAATAACAAAAATAAAAGATGAAAACACCTGCACAAAAGAGTGCTCAGTCCAACTAGTAGACAAAAAGAGAGAAAGAAAAAGGAAAAAAAAGTAAACATGGCACAGTAGGAGAATAAAGCTTCTGGGGAAAGAAAGCAAAGCTGTGTGACAGATGGAAAGGTCTCAATGGATGAATGGTACTACTACAAATAAGTAGCAGGCAGCCAGAGGGAATCAAATAATGATTATGGAAGAAAAATGAGGGTTAAAAAAGATGAAAAGAATGTTTTGACTCAAGCTAAAGATTCTATGTTAATAAAATTTCCTATTTTTAAAATATATTTAATTACACATCCATAAAAAATAGAAAATAATTCATGTCAAATAGGGTAGACAGCTGACAAGTGAACCAGTATGGACAATGTAAAAAGCTCAACATGTCCTTGGAGAGGAAGGAATGCATTCCACAATTTGTACTGGCATGCCCCCAAACCTGAACAGATTACTTTCTGACGATCAATATCTGTAACCACCAGAGGCCTGTTAGAGAGTTTTTAAAAAATCAGCTTCAAAGAGACTTGGTCCCCAGCTTACATTTTATTTTTGCCAGTGGGTGCTGAGGTAAGAGTTTTGGACAAGGCTCATTTTTCTTCTCTTTATAGGGCTGTGAATTGAATATGAAGCGACCTAACATGTTCTCAGGCTCTAGTCAGTCGGATTCTGGCCCTGTTTATAGATGCTGTAAAAGAGGACCAACCTCCCTCACCAGCTAGAAATCAGCCTGTGTACAATCAACTCATGATAAAAGCTGGCCACACTTTAAATGGGTTTCCAATCGTAGATGTTGATTCCTCAGTCCGATTTTAGCCTAAGGCCAAGTATAAGTGGAGTATTTTTTTTTAATTAAGTGGTGTTACAGTTACTTTACTTGAAAACCTAGAACACTTCCTTTCTTCCTATTTATATAATATGCTTAAATATTAGTGAATCGAAGCAATCATTTTCTGAACATCTTTCTGTCCATAATGAAATAATTAAAAATCTACTTCCAACAGTACAGCAAATTAAAAACAAACAACAAACCAAACTCATAATTACCCTGTTTTACCAAGCGTAAAACACTTACTAAAATCTAAAACAACTCTTCCCAAAATATATTCTGCAGCACTGTCATTTGAGATACACTCCTATTTTAAAAATTTGCACAATGTTATATTTGGACATTCTATACATTCTACCCTCCTCTCAGCAACTAAAAAGAGACACAATCAAGTAAATTTGAGAGGTCTCAAAACAAATGAAACTATTTAGCTTTGTTTAGTCAAGATTTTCTCAAATCAATTTGAATCAGAAGCTACTTAAAATTCCGCAGAACTTTAAGGTACATATATCTGGAGTTGTTTGCCAAGATTCTGCCTTGTGCCTCATTCATTTGATAATTTCCCCTTGGCTAAAATAATTTTTTCTAAGTATTGAAGATGAATAGTACTCCTGAGAAGGCAGAGAATGAGATTTCTCCTGCATCTCACTTAACAGCCACAATCTGCCTATCTGAACAGAAGTTCACAAGACAGAGTATAACGGAGAGGGAAGAGAAAAGCCTCCCCTACTGTAAAGCTGCATCTTACCTGACTTTGCTCAATGCATCTCCACCTCCAAGTAACAGCATTATTAAAAGCAAATTCAAGGATTATGGATGAAAAGAACAATTGTAGCTTTTAATCACAGAGCTCTAACATTTCGACATTGTTGGTAGGTATAGAGAGAGTAATGAAATTATTGAAGACTTAAATACATGGATTAGGAAAGGTTCTGAAATGAGTTGTTGCAGAAATTTCAAAATGGAAAGCTGATTAATGCAGAAAATGCAAATTAGCTCTTATAATCAATAAACAAAAGTATGTAATATCTGGATTGTGATACTTAAAGTAGGTAAATAATGAATCTGAGAGGCTGCATATTTAAAAAAAATAAAATGGCAACATTTTATAAACTTTAAATTATTTAGCCTTTATCTTTTATATCACTATTCCCAGTAGATGTTTTCTAAAATTTCAGACAAATAAAGTGGATTACTAGAACATCGAATATGATATTTCATACTGGAACATTCCTAATGCAAATTATCATAATAAAGGTTCTGAAAAGGCCTGCAATGCAGAAGGTATTTAAGTTTTGCTTAATTGAATTTTTCTCCAACCTAATTGACTGGAGAACCAAGTTTACATAGTAAACCTACTAATGTCACAGGGCTTACTTTAGGAAATAATTACTACTGTTTCTTGTAACAACTTATGTTCATAAATCTACGAAAATGTAGAAAAGTTTACAATGCTTGCGAGAGTGATGGGTGGTAATATATTAAAGCAGTATTTCTCCAAGTGTGATCTAGTAAGTCCTAGGCATCCCTAAGATACTTTCAGAGACTCCATGAGTTCAAATATCTTTTAATAATACTAAAATGTCATTTTCCCTTTCACCTTCATTGTCTCACAAACGTACAGGGAAATAGTCTGGAACCCATATGACATGCAATAATGTCATCACTCTGATAACAAAAAGAGTACTTGGATATTTTATATTTTTAAAATCCTTAGTTTTGATTTCTAATACAAATAAGTATTGCTAGATATAACTTACATAAACAAAAGCTTTTTGGAGTGCTCAATACATTTTAAGGGTTAAAGGGGGTCCTAAAACCAACAACTTTGAGAACACTATTTGAAAGTAAACATAGGTTTGGGTGCCATTTTAAAATGGTAGGGAGCCTACCATGGAGTCTGAAAGTTAACTTTCAAAGGTTACCTCTTGGTATTTTAATAGCCTTTGGATCAATGAAAGAAGAGTTTCTATGTATGGTAATCTTCAACATTTCCAATATGACAATAAATTATATTTGTACAGAATTTTAAAAGTATTAGTATGAGCAAAAAGAAAAATGCATTTTAGCTAGCTTTCTCTTTAGTATTTTATTTTGTGTCAGGCACGAAGCTGGGTAAATCTGAATGAAATGCTTTGTACTCTGACCTTTGGTGATAAAATGTCTATGATATTTTATCAAAACATATTGATAATGCACATGGTCAAGGGTCCTGCTATCATTAGGTTTTAATTGAGGACATACACACAAAATTAAGTTTCAGGGTCATGCTACACTATTACCTGAACAGGGAGTGTCTAATATTGGGACATTAGATCAATATTCCCTCTAAATATTACATCTAATTGAGACACGAAGAATTATGAGGAGTTATTGAGGCATAAAACGTGGTGAAGAGTGTTTAAATGCCAATAAGTCAAGGGAAACATGGTATGTTCAAAGAACTGACAGAAGTAACAATAGCAGGATTATGGAGTATGTGCGAAGGCAGCGGTGGGGGCTGGAAAAAAAGGTAGACTTTAGGAAAAATCTCACCCTGCAGGTCACGTTAAGGAAGTTGGATTTCATTCTGAGAGCAACTAAAGTCATTGAAAGGTTTTAAGTAATATAGAAGCATTATCAAGTTTGGGTTTCAGAACAATCACTCTGGCTACTTTTTGGAGAATAACTATGAAGAGGACAAGATTGGAGGCAAATGAATCAATTAGAAGAGACAAAAATCATACGACCTAAACTGAGATAAGAATGGAGATGAGAGGACCACTTTAAGATTTACTCAGAATGTTGAATCAATAAAAACTAGTGGTGGATATTAAAGGGAGAGGAAAAACTGAAGAACAACAGGCATGTTTTGGACTTGGGCCTTTGAGAAGGGAACATAGGTGGCAGGAAACCTAAAGAAAAAGATGAAGAGTTGAATTTTGGATATATTGAGTTTGAAGTGACTGTCAGAAATGCAGATATGGTCAATATAGGCAATTGAATATTCAGATGTAGAATTAAGAAAAGATGCTCAAATCTGCAACTAAGAAATGTGGATCTCACTGGCATGGGAATAGTAAGCAGTGGAAGTATTTGAGATCTCTCTGGGAAACAGACTGTGGGGTGAAATTTGGGGAGGGCCCAGTACTGAGCTTACGGTACACCAATATGGTAATTGATTATATGATAATAATTTTCTAACACATCAATATAATTGTCAAATTTTTAAAACATTTTTTATGTACAGACTAAAGTCAAAGGTTTAAGGAAGGGTTCATTTCCCTGACTTCTTACTTGTATACACTTCTCCCCTAAGCATGGCACAAAGCAATCTAGGATCTTGGCATAGGTAATAGCTGATTCTGTTGAATGCTTACTACATCCCAAACTTACTACTAAGCATATTTTATACATTATCTTGCATATGAGTAGGTTCTATTACTATCCCTATTTTTTAATGAAGGCACTGAAATGTAAAGTTGTTAAATAACTTACATATGGTCACATAATGGTAAAGTTATGAAGCTTAGAAAAAGAAATTGTAAAAGAATTGGATGAATTCAAAGAAGAGTAGAAAATCAAGGGGTCTCTGTTTTCAAAGGTGTATTTAGAGATCCTGATATTTACATTGAATTGAATCCTGAATGATCCTCACTTTTCCCATTTGTGATTTGACTGTGATGTCCAGTGCTACTCTAGAAATAGTTCCTCCTGAAAACTTTTGTTGTAAAGCTCTCCCCAGATTCCAAGAAATGTGGCCATGTAGTTCAGATGCCTACATTCTTTATTTCCACATTTGTTTCACAGTAAAACCAGCATTACTTGAAAGTTCTATCCATTAAATCTACATAGTCCCCCTTATATCACTGGCTAATTCCAGAGACCACTGGAATTCATAGTGAAAAGTGAAAAGAAATGAAGGCATATACTTATTTCAATGTGCCTACTCTGCGATGAAAGTAAGCAGATACTGTGTATCATTTTGTGATCTGCTTTTGTGGTTACTTTCTATTTGTGTATTTTATATAACAAAGTGATGTATGACATTATGAATTCTCTCCAGGAGGTCATTCTCTGTTCACTGTATATAATTATCCTTAAAGCAATCAAGTTACAAGAATCTTCCTAGTAACTCTAGACATTACTTGATAATAATGTAATGTTTATACTTAAATAATTCTTAACCAAATATTGTAGACTTAACAAAACTGTTAAATGTTAAAATGTCGTTTTAAGAAAGAAATAAAAGAAATTTTCAAGCGCACAAAGATTTAAGTGGTATACTAACCATGGGCTCCTCTTTAAAAAATACAGTGTATTTCAGTTGACTAAGATTAATAAGCATAGATCCTTCAAGAATCATCATATTAAAGAAATAGTGGTAAGATAAAATATCAGTTGTGGGAAAAAAAAAAGAAGTAACATTTAAATACCAACATCTTATTAACAAAAATTGCAGTGGGTAAGAAGAATATAGTCATAAATTTCATGTTAATTTTTTTTATCTTTTAAGCTGGAGATGTGGAGGTCAGTTGATTGGTATTGTTTCAGACTTCCAGAAGAAGTAGTTAAAACATGTAGATAAAAATTTCTAAAAACAAAAAAGCAAGAGGACCTGGTGTGGTGGTTCACACCTGTAATCCCAGCACTTTGGGAGACCAAGGCAAGAGGATTGCTTGAGTCCAGGAGTTCGAGGCCAACCTTGGCAACAAACAAACAAACAAACAAACAAACAAAAAATCATCCAGGTGTGCTGGCATACAACCTATAGTCCCACCTACTAGAAGCTGAGGTGGGAGGACTGCTTGAGTCTGAGAAGTTGAATCTGTGGTGAGCCATGGTCGTGCCACTGCACTCTAGCAAGACATGGTTGCAAAACAAACAAACAAACAAACAAGCCAGAATGAAAGAGTCAAGAGTATTTAAAAAAAAAAGTCTGAAACATGTCAGAAGACAAATATATCAGATATGATGTGTAATGACAGAAAATTTTCTCCTTAGGAAAAACTCAGAAAGGATAGAAAACAAAATTCAGCCATATGATGTTTACCACAGATGCATCTAATCAAAAACAGAATGATTTAAAATATTAGAATAAATAAATATTCATCCAGACAAAGGCTAATAACAGAAAATTAGGAGTGGAGGTGAGAAATAGGGCTGCATTTTATGTTTAAGACACTAACCACAATGCATACACTACTGTTCTCTTATCCTGGAATTCTGAGGATAGAGCAAGCAAGAAGGTAGATCTGAAGAAGCCAACAAGACAGGACAAGAAAAGCTCAGTGGCCATCAGTTAAAACATTAGAGATAATTGAAAATAGCTCCATGGACTACAGTGAGGAACATGACAACTGAGAACCCTATGCCTCCTGTTCTTGATATTCCTGTCTCTAAATCAGACTCCTGAAGGAGAGGAGTCCTGAGCTAGAACTACAATTCTGGTATTTATTGTATTATGGCCTATGACAGAAAACCCAGTTATAGAAAAAAATATATATATATTTATTATTCACCTCAGTTTGTAAATTATAATTAATGCCATCTAAATAATACTAGTCTAGATGTTGCGCTGAAGGTATTTTGTAGATTTGATTAACATCTAATTAACACCTAATCTAATCTAATGCAACATCTAGACTAATATTTGACCGAATATCTTGGTATCATGGCCCAACCACGACATATAAAATTATATAGATATAAAATTGACATATAAAATTAACCATTACAGAAAGCAAAAAGAATTTTGCAAAAGATCAGACGTCAATATAATAAAACCTAATATAAAGGCCAGTATCTCAGAAACTGAACCTCAGAAGGAATAGTAAAATAATAATAAAACATACTGAAAACACTAATAGTTCCTTGTAACTGATAGCGGCAGGAGGCAGACAAATTCCTAAGCAGACAGGGGAGGGTCCCTGGTGAAACTTGACCTTCAAGCCAAAGACAACCTGAAGGCTGAAAATCAAGCTGCCAGTTCCGGATAAAGTCGCAGAGCAGAGTAAGAACTTCCTCAAAACCTTTTATCCAATCAAACGGTGCTTCTTCCAGGCCCACCCATGGATCAATCAGCACTCACTCCCCCATTCTGAGCCCATAAAAGCTCCGGACTGAGCCACATGCGGAGACCATCCGTCTTCAGGTAGAGGATACCCACTTCAGGTCCTCTCTCCACTAACAGCTGTTCTGTGGCTCACTAAAATTCTTCTCCACCTTCTCACTCTTCGATTGTCAATGTAACCTCATTCTTCTTGGACACAGAACAAGAACCCAGGACCCACCAAAGAAACTGTAACACTGTAGTCCTCCTACCTTCTGCTAGTGCCAGGTGGCTGTCCCACATGACAGGAAGCAGCAGTGAGGCTGGGTCAGCCCAGGAGCCGCGGGCTGGAGTGGGATAGCAGGACCAAATGACCTGTAACACTAGCAGGCTGAAACACATTCCTGGCCAGCCCACCAATCTGAGGGCGGTGACACACACCCAGTCGCCAGAGTGTGAAACAAGAGTTGTGACCCTCTGGGGTCCCAGACCTTGGGGATCCCTGAAACTGCGCTGGGACACACTGTAACACCCCCTTGGGGCTCCATGGTTGCTGGCCTCTCCAAGTTTTCAGGCACCACCACGCTCCCCTCATCCAGATGCTGGCGCCCAAGGAGGAAGCCACTTGAGGCATACCTGGTCCAGCTACAGCCTGGCACATGGCTCGTGTCTGTGCTGATGATCTTGGCTGTGTTCCATAGCTGGACCCCATGCCCAGTTGCTCACACACCCTTTGCTGCTTCACGCCTGGCTCACCTGCAGCGGGCGTGGTATCTGGGCCAGTAGTGTGAGCTGAACATAGCCTGCCAGGCTGAGTTGGTGCAGCAAGCCCAGTGGTTGTGAGCGAAACTCAAGCAGAGGCCCTGCTGGCCACAGAAGTTTCCGGCTGGAGAAGAGGCACAGAAAAAATCCTGTGTCACAATTATATAATATTTTTTAAAACTTTCAAAACATTTTCATAAGTTGGTTTAAAATATCTGATGATTACATATCTAAGGAAGTTCTAACCATTTCTTTGCATATGAACACAAGGCTATATATTTAATTCAACTCATTGTAAGAATGTGTCTCATTTCATTTTTATAGCATGAATTATGAAGGGAAAGTTTTATCTAATTGATAAGAGGTAGAAACATAAAGATATTAGATAATATATCCAATGTCTCTTAGCAGAGAGGATTTAAGCCCAAATATTCTGTTGAAGAAGTTTTTGTTCAACTCTACCTCCCTGTTCTCTCCATGAAAATATCCAGACATTAAAGCAAGGTAGGCATGGAAATCAAGTCAACAAACCATTTTTGAACAAGAATTGCATTGAGAATACAAAGAATAATAAGAAAGAAATGATCCTTCATCTTGGGAATTGTGTAATCCACTAAAGGAGATAAGCACGTAACTGGATGCTAGGGATTTGAGGAGGAAGAAACATAACTTGGCCTGGGTGGGCTCAGAAAAAAATCTTACTGGAAGAGATTCCAAGTGTTAATTGTAGACAACTGTTGGAGAAATAGTTGGAGAAAGGTAGTGCCAAAAGGAAAGATATCTAGGCAGAAACAATAGCATAAACAATGGCGTGGTGAGTATGGAGTGAGAGAGCACAATCAGTTCTAGATGCCAAAAGACATCTGGATGTACAGAGTGGGGAAAGTTAAGGCTGGATAGGTTTGTGGGCGGGGAATGGAATTTTGAGTGTTATAAACTGACAGAAAGCCAGTGAAAAATATGAAGAACACAGATTTAGACCTTAGATACTTTTTTCCTGTAGCATTGCAGAAAAGATATTTGAAGGTGGAAAGACTAGAAACAGGAAGACCATTTAGTAGGTTTTGCAGTTATTATATTATGAGCAATTGTAGTAGCTCAAACAGATGGAAAGCACTTCTAATCTGCTGGCTTGTATACTGAACCCAAAATGAAGCTTCCCCATCACTCCTAAAAGCTGTCTTCCTAGGAGAAGGTTAGGCAGAGAGGCCAGCAGAGGAATTAAAATAGTGAACTACAAAATTTCAGGCAATAACTTACTGGTTACCAACATGATGATTTTGAACCTCACTAAAAAGTTGAACAGATTCTCACAAGAGAATTATCAAAAATGAGCATAGAACTGAACAATTAAAGCTAACTGATACTTGGTGAAACTGATTTGGTATAGATATTGGGTAAAAAATTTTAAATTATAATTTGCATTAAAGAATTAAGGGGATAAATCATTCATAAGGTATCAGCAAGCTATAAAAATAACTTTAGTGAAATAAACACGTTTTTAATATAAAATAGCATAAGTGGCCAAATATCCAAAATATTTTTTTAAAAAACCCTTAAAACTTAACAATAAGAAAATAAATAGACCAATTTGAAAATGGGCAAAGACCTGAACCAACACTTTGCCAAAGAAGATATACAAATGGTAAATAAGCATATGAAAAGACATGCACATCCTGTCACTAGGGAAATGCCAATTGAAACAAAAATGTGCTACCATTACATGCCTAATAGAAGAGCCCAAATCCAGAACACTGACAGTTGCAAAAAGCTAGCAAGGATGTGGATCTATAGAAACTCTCCTTCATTGCTGATGAGAATACAAAATGCAGAGCAACTTTGGAAGACAATTTGGCAGTTTCTTACAAAATGAAACATACTTGTAACATACCATTCGGCAATTACACCCCTTGGTACTTACCCAAAGAAGCTAAAAACTTATGTTCACTCAAAAATGGTTCATGCATTTTTATGGTGGCTTTATTCATAACTGCCATAACTTGGACACAACCCAAATGTCCTTCAGTAGGTAAATGGATAAATAAACTGTAGTACATCCAGACAATGGAATATTATTCAGGACTGAAAAAAATCAAGCCATGAAAAGACTTGGAAAAACCATAAATGCATATGATTCCATGAAAGGAGTCAGTCTGAAGAGACTACAAACCATATTATTCCAGGTATATGACATTCTGGAAAAGGGAAAACCATGTTGACAGTAAAAAGATCAGTGATTGTCAGGGGTTGGTAGGTGGAAGAAATGAATAGGAGTGAGAGGATTTTTAGGGCAGCGAAACTATTCTGTACGATACTGTCATAGTAGATATATGTCAGTATACATTTGTCAAAATCCAGTATATGTAACACCAAGAATGAACCCTAATGTAAGCTATGGACTTTGAGTGATGTTGATGTATCATAGTAGGTTCCTCAGTTATTACAGATATATCTTTTTGGTGTTGGTACAGATATACCATTCTGGTGTTGGAGATGGCCACGTGGAGGTTGTGGGTATATGAGACTCTCTTTACTTTCTGCTTCATTTTCTGTGAACCTAAAACTGCTTTAAAAAATAAGATCTGTTTAAAAAGAAAAAAGAACACCATAGTCTATAAGAAAATAAGAATCACTGGAATCGTTTTAGGAGACTCAATTATAGAATAGGTTATGGGATATAGGGAGTTCAATAAGCTAGATAGTCTATATCAGAGGGCAAACTCAACTGATTCGCAAACCATAAGATATTAATAAGATAAGATGATAAGATAGACAAGATAAGAGGCACTTGGATAGAGTAGTAGAATTAAACTAACTGAAAGAAAGTGAAACTTACAGGACTGACAAAAAGAATTTATACGACCTGACAAAAGAATTTTATTACTCTTTCCAGATAAAGATAAACCAAAGCCATATTAAGATTTACAAAAGAGTGAACTCAATAGTTGTCCTTGCATAGCATTCACTGTAACACTTTATAAGTAAATGTTTTCTTAAACCTTATATCAACCTGGTGTGACATAGTTACCAATTCATTCCCTTTTACTCTCTGTAAAATTAGAAAACAACAGGTCTCCAATCTTTCCTGAAAATTCTGTCATGTTATTTATGACATGTTATTTAAGCTCACCTTTTACCTTTTCTTTTCTAGTTTGAATATAATACAGCCCTATGTATTACTTTGGTAAATGAAAGAAAATAAAAATATTTTAGATGAAAGGCACCCAGAACAGCCCATAATAAAAAGGAAGATCATATATAGTGTGATAATTTACTGATTAAGAAGACCAAGTTTTTGATTACTAGAAAAGTTATTTCTTATTTCTTAGCACATAGCAAGTACACAAAAAATTTCTGAAGAATGAATTAATATACTCTGATAATTTGGAACTCTCCTGTATAAAGACATCATTATTACCATGGCTATAATCAGCATCACCACCATTATCACATTATGGTGTTGATGAAAAGAGTCAAATTCTGTAAAATAGTTAAAGAGGTTTATTTTGAGCCAAATATTAGTGCCCATGATATAGCCCCAGGAGGTCCTGAGAACATAGGCACAAGCTGGTTGGATGACAGCTTGGTTTTATACATTTTCAGGAGACATAAGATATCAATCAATACATCAGTATATTCAAGGTACGCATTGGTTCAGTTTGGAAAGGCAGGACAACTTAAAGTGGGGGAAGGGCTGGGCTTCCAGGTCACAGGTGGATTCATGGATTCAAAGGTTTTCTGATTGGCAATTGGTTGAAAGAGTTAAGTTATTATCTACAGATCTGGAATCAACAGAAAGGAATGTTAAGATAACAAGGGCCGTGGAGGCCAAGGTTCTTATTATGCAGATGAAACCTTCGGGTAGCAGACTTCAGAAAGAATAGTCATAACTGTCTCTAATCAGGCATAAAAAGGTGCCAGACTCTTAGTTAACCTCTTCTAGACCAGGAAAAGACCTGGAAAGGGAAGGAGATTCTCTACAGAATGCAAATTTTCCCCACAAGAGATAGCTTTGCAGGGGCCATTTCAAAATATGTCTAAGAAATATATTATGGGGTAAAATACTACAATTTCTTTCATGGACTGCTATTTGTCATGTGATACTATACTAAATTTGGTATCTTACTGCTACAAAGAGTGTGTTTTGTCACTCTTAAGATCTCTATTTTAATGTTAATGTTGGTTGATTGCACCCAAATTCCAAAGGGAGGAGACTGTAACAAGGCAAGTCTGAACCCTCCTTCCTATCATGGCCAGACTAGTTTGTCAGGTTTACCTTGCAATTCCCTTGGTCCACAAAAGGGATCTTTTCAGTCATTTGGGGGACTTAGATTTTGTTTTTAATTTACAGTGCAAGTTTACTTCTCATTAGATGCTAGAGTCAACACTTGGCCTCCAACTCCTGCAACAGTTGTGGCATTTTCTCCCCATCGCAATATACCCAAGGGAAACCCATACTCCCAAGAAAAGAAAATGGTTTCATATAGCAAAGATTCTTGGTTTTTTGTTTTTGTTGTTGTTTGTTTGTTTTTTGTTTTTATCTTAAAGACAGTGCTTTCAGTATTTTCTAATTAAGCACATATAATATTTGCTTTGGGCTTTTATAGACTGTATCAATGTTAGGAAGTTTCTTTTATTCTTCGCTTGCTAATAGTTTCTGTCTTATTGAATCTTACCAAATGCTTTTTTTTTTTTTGGTATCTGAAGATATAATCCTGTAATTTATCTTCCTTAATGTGCTGATTTTTAATTACACTAATTGATTTTTTTAATATTAAATCATTTATTTCTGGGACAAATACAACATGACTTTAATGTATGGTTTTTATACATTACAGGATTTGATTCGCTTTGCAATTCTGCATATATTTTCAGGAGTAATCTGCTTATAATATTTCTTTCTTGTACTGATTTCTCTTCAGTTACTTTGATAAATGTACCTTAAAATGCTTGTAAATTTAGCGATATAAAGCTATTGATTAGCATCTTATTTTAATATCTCCTATATCTGTAGTTATATCCCCTTTTCCATACTAAATATTATTTTATTATAAGGATCACCTCTTCTTATTTGACAATTTTGCTAAAGTTGGCCTATTTTATTAGTTTTTTAAAAATGCTTTATTAAACCTCTCTAGTAAATATTTACTTTCTATAATCTTGATTTCTGCTTTTATTGCAATTCTTTTCTCCAATCTTTTTTCTATTGTTCTTTTTTCTAACTTCTAAAGTTGGAAATTTATACTTTCTTCATTTCTTTTTTTTTTTCTTTTTTTTTTTTTGAGACGGAGTCTTGCTCTGCCGCCCAGGCTGGAGTGCAGTGGCGGGATCTCGGCTCACTGCAAGCTCCGCCTCCCGGGTTTACGCCATTCTCCTGCCTCAGCCTCCGAGTAGCTGGGACTACAGGCGCCCGCCACCACGCTGGGCTAGTTTTTTGTATTTTTAGTAGAGACGGGGTTTCACCATGTTAGCCAGGATGGTCTCGATCTCCTGACCTCGTGATCCACCCGCCTCAGCCTCCCAAAGTGCTGGGATTACAGGCTTGAGCCACCGTGCCCGGCCTATGCTTTCTTCATTTCTAACATAAGCATTTAGAGTTATACATTTTGGTCTAAATTACATTTTAGCTACATCCCAAAGTTTTGATATGTAGTATTTTCAAAATAATTCAGGTGTAAATATTTTCTAACATTCATTAAAAATTACTTGGAGCTTTGCTTTTTAAATTCCAACTGTTCGGGAGTTTTGTAGTTTTTGTGTTTATTACTAATGCAATTGCATTGTAGTCAGAGACTGTGGTCTTCATGACACTAATTGTTGAAATTTGTTGAGGTTAGTTTTTATGGCTTAGCACATAGGCAATTTTAATAAATGTTCTAGATGTGCTTAAGACGAATGCATATGTCACAGTTGTTGGGTGGTTTACTTTAATGTCCATCCTCTAGGTTGAACTTGTACTTGGGCAGTTCAAATTTTAATATCCTACTAATATTTTATTTGCCAAATTTATGATTTACTCCATTATTTAAATTATTTCAATAATAAGGTAGGCTTTCAATTTATCTTGCAGTCCTGCCAATTTTTTCTTTACTATTTTGAAGTTACGTTATTAAGCACATAACAAATAAAATTGTTGAGTGCCTGTTGTCACGTGCGTCCATGTGAAGAGACCACCAAACAGGCTTTGTGTGAATAACATGGCTGTTTATTTCACCTGGGTGCAGGTGGGCTGAGTCCAAAAAGAGAGTCAATGAAGGGAG
The DNA here is from genome assembly GCF_047675955.1 of Chlorocebus sabaeus. NCBI lineage: Eukaryota > Metazoa > Chordata > Mammalia > Primates > Cercopithecidae > Chlorocebus > Chlorocebus sabaeus. The sequence goes on along the minus strand of NC_132916.1, from coordinate 22,079,568 downwards.
ATAAGGGTGGGGCCATTTTATAGGATTTGGGTAGGTAAAGGAAAATTACAGTCAAAGGGGGGTTGTTCTCTGGCGGGCAGCAGTGGGGGTTACAAGGTGCTCAGTAGCGGAGCCTTTTGAGCCAGGATGAGCCAGGAAAAGGAATTTCACAAGATAATGTCATTGCTTAAGGCAAGGACCGGCCATTTTCACTTATTTTGTAGTGGAATGTCATCAGTTAAGGCAGGGCAGGGCATTTGCACTTCTTTTGTGATTCTTCAGTTACTTCAGGCCATCTGGGCGTATATGTGCAAGTCACAGGGGATGCGATGGCTTGGCTTGGGCTCAGAGGCCTGACAACTGTGACTTGAAATTTTTGTCATCATAAAATGATTCTCTTTATCTGTTTTCTATTTGATCTGAAATTAATATTTCATACCAGGTTTCATGTAGTTAGACTTTATCTGGTATATCTTTTCCCCTACTTTGAATTGCATATTTGTCTACCTATAAATCTCCACTGCATCTCTTGTAAACACACTAAGCACATATAGTGCATACAACTGAATATTAACAGTCAGAAAATCTTTTTCCTTACCTGGAGAGTTTAATGCATTTACATTTATTTTTATGTTTTCTATGTGTTCTACACTTTCTGTGTTTCTTCTATCTCCCATTTGGCTTAATTTTTCTTTTGTAACAAAATAAGGTTATCATGATAGGTAAAAATATGTATGTTTTACAAATTAATAATAATAACTGGTACTCTACATTGAGTAATTTATACTAATATATATATAATTCCATTTAATCTTTACAATAACCTTGGGATGTAGTTACTATGATATTCTGAAGTATGTTTCCCAACTTGGTTCCATTCTCCCCATCTCTTTCAGGTACCCCAATCAGTCATAAGTTTGGTCTTTTTACATAATCCCATAGTTCTCAGAGGTTTTGTTGTTCTTTTTCATCCTTCTTGTCTAATCTTGTCTGCCTGTCTTATTTCAGCAAGGTAGTCTTCAAGCTCTGAAATTCTTTCCTCCCCTTGGTTTATTCGACTATTCATACTTGTGGTTCCATTGTGAAGTTCTCCCGTTGTGTTTTTCACCTCCATCAGTTCATTCATGTTCCTCTCTAAACTGGTTATTTTGGTTAACAGCTCCTGTTTCGGGTGAACCAGCCCCCAGTATTTCAAAGTAGGTTCTTTCTATTTTCCTTAATAGTGTCAGCTGGTTGAGAAATAAAGAGTACAAAGAGAGAAATTTTACAGATGGGCCTCCGGGGTTGTCATCACATATTGGTGGACCATGATGGCAACCCCAAGTCACAAAACAAGCAAGCTTTTATTAGGGATTTTAAAAGGGGAGGGGGTGTACGAACAGGGAGGTCACAAGGATCACATGCTTCAAAGGGCAATAAAGATCACAAGAAGGGCAAAATTAGAATTACTGATGAGGGTCTATGTCCCACTGGGCATGCATGTCTTGATAAACATCTTAACAGGAAACAGGGTTCAAGAGCAGACAACTAGTCTGACTAGAATTTACCAGGCTGGAATCTACCAATCCTAGTAAGTCTGAGGGCACTGCAGGAGACCAGTGTGTATTTCAGTCCTTATCTCAATCCCATAAGACAGACACTTTGAGAGCGGCCATCTATAGCCCTACCCCCAGGAATGCATTCCTTCCTCAGGGTTACTCCTTGCTGGGAAAAGAAGTCAGCAATATTTCTCCTACTCGCACATCCATCTATAGACTTTCTGTGAGAAGAAAAATATGGCTCTATTCTGCCTGAACCTGCAGGCAGTCAGACCTTATGGTTATCTTCCCTTGTTCCCTGAAAATCGCTGTTATTCTGTTCTTTTTCAGAGTGCACTGATTTCATATTGTTCAAACACACGTTTTACAATCAGATTTCATATTGTTCAAACATACACATTCTGCAATCAATTTGTACAACAGTGATCCTGAGGTGACTACATTCTCAGCTTACGAAGATAACAGGATTAAGAGATTAAAGACAGGCACAATAAATTATAAGAGTATTATTAGGGAAGCAATAAATGTCCATGAAATCTTCACAATTTATGTTCTTGTTCTTCTGCCTCGGCTCCAGCTAGTCCCTCTGTTCGGGGTCCCTGACTTCCTGCAACACTCCTGTAATGTTTCATCATGGTTCTTAGCTTCTTTGCATTGAGTTAGAACTTAGCTCCTTTAGATAAGTGAAGTTAACTATTACTCACCTTCTGAAGCCTCCTTCTGTCAATTCATCCATCTCAGCCTCCACCCAGTTTTTGCTGGAGAGGTGTTATGATCATTTGGAGAACAGGCACTCTTTTTTTTTTTTAGTTTTCGATGTTTTTTGTTGAATCTTTCTCATCTTCATGGGTTTATCTATCTTTGATCTTTGAGGTTGCTGACCTTTGGATAGGGTTTTTGTGAGAATATTTTCGTTGATGCTGTTGTTTTTGCTTTCTGTTTATTTTTATTTTAACAGTCAGGCCCCTCTTCTGTAGGGCTGTGGTTTGCTGGGAGTTCCCTCCAGACCCTATTCAGCTGGGTGCCTCCTGCACCTGGAGATGTCACCAGTGGAGGCAGCAGAATATCAAAGATGGCTGCCTGCTCCTTCCTCTGCCAGCTCTGTCCCAGAGGGGCACCAACCTGATGCCAGCAGTAATGGTCCTGTGTAAGGTGTCTGCTGGCCCCTGTTGGTGGGTCTCACCCAGTCAGGAGGCATGGGATCAGAGACTTACTTAATGAATCACTCTGGCTGCCCCTTGGTGAGAGTACATTGCACTTGGGGGAATTCCTCTCATTGGGAGTGCCTGGATTCCTCAGAGACACCAGGAGGAAAGACTAAGACGGCTGATCTATGGAGACTGTGGCCGTCCCTCCCCACTTAGGCTCCTTCTCAGGGAAATCAAGAGTTGTGTCTGTGAACCCCTGGCTGGAGTTGCTGAAATTCCTGCAGTGAGGCTCCACCCGTTGAGAAGGAATGGGTCAGGGTCTGGCCTAAAGAGGCAGTCTGGTCACCATCTGCCACAGCCCCAGTGCTGCACTGTAGGAAATTCCTCCTGGGTCCAAGCTACTCAGTCTCCCCAGCGCCAGCAGGAGAAAAATGTCTGACTAGAGCTGTAGTGATGGCTGCTGCCCTTCCCTGTGGGAGCTCAGTCATCTCAGACAGCAGGCAGAGGCAATGAGGACTGATGCCCTTCCCTCCGGGAACTCAATAGTCTTAGGCAGTCTGCAGCTGAGTGGCTGCTGAGAAGCTGCACAGCTCTGTGCTTGGGACCCAAGGCTATGATGCCGTGGGCTCACGAGGCAGATCTCCTGATCCATGGGTTGCACAGATCCATGGGAAAAAACGTGGTTTCCCAGGTAGGGTGGCACAATCACTCACTGCCTCCCTTGGCGGGAAGTGGGAGCTCCCCCTTCCAGTGTGGCTCCCGGGTAGGCTGCTTTTCCTCACTCTCCATAGGTTGCGCTAACTATCTAGTCAGTCCCAGTGAGAGACCAGAATACTTCAGTTGTCGGTGCAGGATTCACTTGCCATTTTCATTTTTCTCAGTGGGAGCATCCTACTGCAGCTGTTTCTAGTCAGCCATCTTGGCCCCTCCCCTAAGGATTTTGTTTGTTTGTTTGTTTAGTAGAAACCCTAATGATTTATTTTCTTCCTCAATAGATTAGCTTGTGCTCCTTGAGGACCTTTGCCACAGTGGTAGTCATAAGAGCAGAAAAAAATAGAATATAAAAGAGTAGGAAGAAAGCATTATAAACTTAAAATGTAAGCTTTGCTTGAGAGAGAAAAGTCAATGGAAACTCCAAGGATTTGAGCCTGTGAGTCTGGGTGAATAAAGTGTTAGTCACAGAAAGAGAAGGAAGAGCAGGGAATTATGACTAAAAATGTTACCCTTTTTTGGAATGAATGGTGTTATAGTTTCTGGTGTGATATCAATATGAAAGGTGGCAAACAATTGGAAATTAACACTTGGAATTCAGGTGTTGGTTGCTGGTTTGATTGTTTAGATACACCAAACAATCAAACTAAACTAAACTAGTATGCAAAATAAAGAGACTGGTGGCAGGTGCCTATAATCCCAGCTACTCGGGAGACTGAGCCAGGAGAATCGCTTAAACCGGGAAGGCAGAGGTGCAGTGAGCTGAGATCGCGCCATTGCACTCCAGCCTGGGGAAGGAAAGAGAAACTCCCTCTCAAAAATAAATAATAAAAATAAAGAGAGACACTCAACTGTTAAAAGATATGTGGTAATTAAAGTGAAATTAATTAATAGGTATTTTCAGTTTACCAAAGAAAACAAATTAGATAAGACCCTTTGGGATCATTGAGTGTGTAATGAAGAGGGTGAAGACTTCAAATGGGTCATTGTCATCAATGAGAGACACACTAAGTTAGCTTAAAACACTCACTTAGGTTGGAGCCTAGTCCCACAATGTTGAGCCTCATTCTTATTCCTCTTTGTGGTGGATCAGAGTGAGCTATCATTTGAGAGTGGGTAGTTTTGCCTCATCATTTTCATTAACAATTATAAATTAACCAAAACTCAGTAAGGGAACAAAGAGTTTACCATCTTTGGCAAACCCGTTTTATTATTTTTATTATTTTTTTATTTTTTTTTGAGAGAGTTTCTCTTTTGTTGCCCAGGCTGGAGTGCAATGGCGCAGTCTTGGCTCACTGCAACCTCCGCCTCTGGGGTTCAGGTGATTCTCCTGCCTCAGCCTCCCGAGTAGTTGGGATTACAGGCATGCACCACCACGCCGGCTAATTTTTGTATTTTCAATACAGACGGGGTTTCTCCATGTTGGTCAGGCTGGTCTCTAACTCCCGACCTCAGGTGACTCGCCTGCCTCGGTCTCCCAAAGTGCTGGAATTACAGGCGTGAGCCACCACACCCAGCCCCAAATCACATTTTTTGAAGGTGGAATATTAAATGGCACGATACTCACAGATAAACAATATGAACAAAGTACAAAATGTGCCAGCCAGGTGCAGTGGCTCACACCTGTAATCCCAGCACTTTGGAAGGCCGAGGCGCCTGAATCACAAGACCATCCTGGCTAACACGGTGAAACCCCGTCTCTACTAAAAATACAAAAAATTAGCTGGGCATGGTGGCGGGCGCCTGTAGTCCCAGCTACTTGGGAGGCTGAGGCAGGAGAATGGCAGGAACCCGGGAGGTGGAGCTTGCAGTGAGCTGAGATCCGGCCACAGCACACTCCAGCCTGGGCGACAAAGCAAGACTCCATCTCAAAAAATAAAAATGTGCCCAGGATCCTCTGTCTTCTGACAGTTTATTGTCTACCCCACCAACCCCCTGTTTCATTTGTGTCTTCCTAGTCATTCTAGCCTGTTCTAATTTTGTCTTCATTTTTGTAATGAAAACTTTTGCAGGTCTTCAAGATTATATCGGGAATCTTCTTCTAGTTTGCTTTAAGTTATCCCTGTTCCTTAATTCCAAAATTATTATTGGCTTTCTCTGAAGCATGACAGTGGTTACTGGTAAGGTCAGAAATTACACAAAATATTAGAATGCCCACTTTTCCTTTTAGACAAACATGAAGAACCATCACCACTGTCACAAACGTTTTAACACTGCTGCATTGATGAAGTGCTACTCCTTACCTCTGAGCTCCCATGCTACTTAATAGCAAGTCTGATTGCAACACCTCACATTATGAAGGTCTAAACAAGATTTGTGTCAGGCCTCTGAGCCTATGGTGCTGTGACCTGGATCGGGGGTCCTCCCTTGGGAGATCAATCCCCTGTCCTCCTGCTGTTTGCTCTGTGAGAAAGATCCACCTACGACCTTGGGTCCTCAGACCGAGCAGCCCAAGGGACATCTCACTAATTTTAAATCCGGTAAGTGGCCTCTTTTTACTCTCTTCTCCAATCTCTCTCACTATCCCTCAACCTCTTTCTCCTTTCAATCTCATTGCCACACTTCAATCTCATTTCCACACTTCAATCTCTCCCTTCTCTTAATTTCAGTTCCTTTCCTTTTCTGGTAGAGACAAAGGAGACGCGTTTTATCCGTAGACCCAAAACTCTGGCACCGGTCACGGACTTGGGAAGACAGTCTTCCCTTGGTGTTTAATCACACGGGGATGCGTGCTGTGGGATGAGATATTGACCTCTCCCCTCCTCACAAGGCTGAGCTAGGTCCCAATTTTTCCTCAGCCTCTGCTCCCTCACCCTATACTCCTTTTATCACCTCCCCTCCTCACACCTGTTCTGACAGTTTTGTTCGGCGACTAGCCCTCCCCTACCTGCCCAGCAATTTCCTCTTAAAAAGGTGACTGGAGCTAAAGACATAGTCAAAGTTAATGCTCTTTTTCTTTATCCGACCTCTCCCAAATCAGTTAGCGTTTAGGCTCTTTTTCAGCAAATATAAAAAACCCAGCCCAGTTCATGGCTCGTTTGGCAGCAACCCTGAGACGCTTTACAGCCCTAGACCCTAAAAGGTCAAAAGGCCATCTTATTCTCAATATACATTTTATTACCCAATCTGCTCCCGACATTAAATAAAACTCCAAAAATTAGATTCCGGCCCTCAAACCCCACAACAGAACTTAATTAACCTCGCCTTCTAGGTGTATAATAATAGAGTAAAGGCAGCCAAGTAGCAATGTATTTCTGAGTTGCAATTCCTTGCCTCCACTGTGAGACAAACCCCAGCCACATCTCCAGCGCACAAGAACTTCCAAATCCCTCAACGGCAGCAGCCAGCTGTTCCTCCAGGACCACCTCCCCCAGGAACTCACTTCAAGTGCCGGAAATCTGGCCACTAGGCCAAGGAATACCCGCAGCCCTGGATTCCTCCTAAGCCATGTCCCATCTGTGCAGGATCCCATGAAAAATCGGACTGTTCCATTTGCCCAGCAGCCATTCCCAGAGCCCCTGAAACTCTGGCCTAAGGCTCTCTGACTCCTTCCCAGATCTTCTCAGCTTAGTGGCTGAAGACTGACACTGCCCCATCACCTCGGAAGCCTACAGGACCATCACAGACGCTTTAGCTAACTCTCACAGTGGAAGGTAAGTCCGTCCCCTTCTTAATCGATATGGAGGCTACCCACTTCACATTACCTTCTTTTCAAAGGCCTGTTTCCCTTGCCTCCATAACTGTTGTGGATATTGACAGCCAGGCTTCTAAACCTCTTAAAACTCCCCATCTCTGGTGCCAACTTAGACAATATTCTTTTAAGTACTCCTTTTTAGTTATCCCCACCTGCCCAGTTCCCTTATTAGGCCCAGACATTTTAAGTAAATTATCTGCTTCCCTATTTCTAGGCTGTAGCCACACCTCATTGCCGCCTTTCCCCCCAGTTCAAAGCCCCTTTGCATCCTCCCCTTGTATCTCCCCACCTTAACCCACAAGTATAGGACACCTCTACTCCCCCCTTAGTGACTGATCATGCACCCCTTACCATCCTATTAAAACCTAATCACCCTTACCCCACTCATTGCAGATCCTGAACTAACCTGTAAGCCTTGTCTGGCTTTAGAGCAGGTAAAATGGGGGAATTGTAAGGAGAGTTTACAGACTTTAAAAGGCCATGCTGTACAGGGTAGTTCAGGATCTGTGTCTTATCAACCAAATTGTTTTTGCCTATCCACCCCATGGTGCCAAGCCCATATACTCTCCTATCCTCAATACCTCCCTCCACAACCCATTATTCTGTTCTGGATCTCAAATGTCTTTCTTTACTATTCCTTTGCACCCTTCATCCCAGCCTCTCTTCGCTTTCACTTGGACTGACCCTGACACCCATCAGGCTCAGCAAATTACCTGGGTTATACTGCCACAAGGCTTTGCAGACAGCTGCCATTACTTCCGTCAAGCCTAAATTTCTTCCTCATCTGTTATCTATCTTGGCATAATTCTCATAAAAACACACGTGCTCTCCCTGCTAATCATGTCCAGCTAATCTCCCAAACCCCAATCCCTTCTACAAAACAACAACTCCTTTCTTTCCTAGGCATGGTTAATGGGGTCAGAATTCTTACACATGAGCCAGGACCGCATCCTGTAGCCTTTTTATCCAAACAACTTGAACTTACTGTTTTAGCCTACTGACCCTCATGTCTGCATGTGGCGGCCGCCGCTGCCCTAATACTTTTAGAGGCCCTCTAAATCACAAACTACACTCAACTCACTCTACAGTTCTCATAACTTCCAAAATCTATTTTCTTCCTCCCACCTGACGCATATACTTTCTGCTCCCCGGCTCCTTCAGCTGTACTCACTCTTTGTTAAGTCTCCCACAATTACCATTGTTCCTGGCCCAGACTTCAATCCGGCCTCCCACATTATTCCTGATACCACACCTGATCCTCATGACTGTATCTCTCTGATCCACCTGACATTCGCTCCATTTCCTCATGTTATTTCCTGTTCCTCACCCTGAACACACTTGGTATATTGATGGCAGTTCCACCAGGCCTAATCGCCACTCACCAGCAAAGGCAGGCTATGCTATAGTATCTTTCACACCTATCATTGAGGCTACCACTCTGCTACCCTCCACTACCTCACAGCAAGCCGAACTAGTGGCTTTAACTCAGGCCCTCACTCTTGCAAAAGGACTATGCGTCAATATTTATACTGATTATAAATATGCCTTCCATATTCTGTACCACCATGCTGTTATATGGTATGAAAGAGATTTCCTCACTATGCAAGGGTCCTCCATCGTTATTGCCTCTTTAATAAAAACTCTGCTCAAGGCCACTTTACTTCCAAAGGAAGCTGGAGTCATTCACTGAAAGGGCCATCAAAAGGCATCAGATCCCATTGCTGTAGGCAACGCTTATGCTGATAAGGTGGCTAGACAAGCAACTAGCTTCCAGCTTCTGTCCCTCATGGCCAGTTTTTCTCCTTCACATTGGTCACTCCCACCTACTCCCCTGCTGAAACTTCCACCTATCAGTCTCTTATGGCACAAGGCAAATGGTTCTTAGACCAAGGAAAATATCTCCTTCCAGTCTCACAGGCCCATTCTATTCTGTCGTCATTTCATAACCTCTTCCATGTAGGTTACAGCCGCTAGCCCGTCTCTTAGAACCTCTCATTTCCTTTCCATCATGGAAATCTATACTCAAGGAAATCACTTCTCAGTGTTCCATCTACTTCTCAGTGTTCCATCTGCTAGTCTACTACTCCTTAGGGATTGTTTGGGCCCCCTCCCTTTCCTACACATCAAGCTTGAAGATTTGCCCCTGCCCAGGACTGGCAAATTGACTTTACTCACATGCCCCGAGTCAGAAAACTAAAATACCTCTTAGTCTAGGTAGACACTTTCACTGGATGGGTAGAGGCCTTTCCCACAGGGTCTGAGAAGGCCACCGTGGTCATTTCTTCCCTTATGTCAGACATAATTCCTCAATTTAGCCTTCCCACCTCTATACAGTCTGATAACGGACCAGCCTTTACTAGTCAAATCACCCAAGCAGTTTCTCAGGCTCTTAGTATTCAGTGAAACCTTCATACCCCTTACAGTCCTCTATCTTCAGGTAGAATGGACTAATTGTCTTTTAAAAACACACCTCACCAAGCTCAGTCACCAACTTAAAAAGGACTGGACAACACTTTCACCACTTGCCTTATCAGAATTCAGGCCTGTCCTCAGAATGCTACAAGGTACAGCCCATTTCAGCTCCTATATAGATGCTCCTTTTTATTAGGCTCCAGTCTCGTTCCAGACACCAGACAAAGTTACACTGTGCCCCAAAAAACTTGTCATCCCTACTATCTTATGTCTAGTCATACTCCTATTCACCATTCTCAACTACTCATAAATGCCCTGCTCTTCTTTATACGGCCGGTTTACACTGTTTCTCCAAGCCATCACAGCTGGTATCTCCTGGTGCTATCCCAAACCGCCATTCTTAACTCCTTCTTAAAGTAAATAAATAATCTTTGCTTGCAGAGCTATGCTGAGCCTCCTTAGACACTCTACAGAGATGTCCTAGGTCCTCCCCATTCTTAGTCCTTTAATATTTGTTTTTCTCCTTCTCTTGTTCCATTTAGCTTTTCAGTTCATACAAAACCGTATTCAGGCCATCACCAATAATTCTATACAACAAATGTTTCTTCTAGCAACCCCACAATATCGCCCCTTACCACAAAATCTTCCTTCAGCTTAATCTTTCCCACTCTAAGTTCCCACACTGCCCCTAACCCCGCTTGAAGCAGCCCTGAGAAACATCGCCCATTATCTCTCCATACCACCCCACCCTGCCAAATTTTTGCCACCCCAACACTTCAACACTATTTTGTTTTATTTTTCTTATTAATATAAGAAGACAGGAATGTCAGGCCTCTGAGCCCAAGCTAAGCCATCATATCCCCTGTGACCTGTACGTATATATCCAGATGGTCTGAAGTAACTGAAGAATCACAAAAGAAGTGAATTTAAATGGCCTGTTCCTGCCTTAACTGATGACATTCCACCACAAAAGAAGTGAAAATGGCCAGTCCTTGCCTTAACTAATGACATTACCTTGTGAAATTCCTTTTCCTGGCTCAAAAAACTCCCCAACTGAGCACCTGGTGACCCCCACCCCTGCGCGCCAGAGGACAGCCCCCTTTGACTATAATTTTCCTTTACCTACCCAAATCCACCCCTATCTCCCTTCGGTGACTCTCTTTTTGGACTCAGCCTGCCTGAACCCAGGTGATTAAAAAGCTTTATTGCTCACACAAAGCCTGTTCTCTTCACACAGGTCTCTTCACACAGACTCGAGTGACAATTTGACTCTACTCTGCCTTTCTGAAATTTAAGAGAGGGACCTTAACTCTTTTAGTATGAAACTACTGAAAGGAATGAGGCACATCCCCCATATATCTCCCAACTTCCTGAGCCCAGCACAAACACATTCCTCCATATTTCTTTCAAACTTCAGAAAAACATCACATGGGAGATCTCCGATAAGGAATGCTAAATGTATAATGTTAACCAATTGTAATGCAGTAACCGAGAGAACTACCTTGTTCCCTGTAACTTTACATATCCTGTTTACATCGGGCTATAAAAAGCAAGCACTCGCATCGTTCGAGGCCCTCTTGTGTGCTGTGGAATGGAGGGACCAAGTCCGAACTTGTAGTAAAGATCCTTGCCGCTTGGCTTTGACTCTGGACTCTGGTGGTCTTCTTTGGGGAACAAACGGTCTGGGTATAACACTATAGTCACTTTCAGAAAGGGAAAATTTAAGTAGTCCTTACAGGGACTTCGAAAATGTCTGTAGAATTATTCAGAGATGAGCACGAAGGGTAGAGAAAATCAAATGTAAATGATGTTTCCCTTTTAATTTTCATGTGGGTTGTATTCTAAAGCAAACAATTGTACATTAGATGACTTCTGTAGATGATGAGCTGTTTCCTTCTGTCTTTCACAAGCCTCTGTGACTGTAAGGGGTATATAAAGCTCTGAGTGAAGATCTGAAGCTGTTATTAAAATGGAAATATTTAAAGCAGTCAGGAGTCTGTGAGAGTCTGTTCTGGCGACACATTAATGCATTTGAAAGGATATTAAAGCTTAACACAGAGGGGAAATAGTTCTAATGGCAAAATGTAAAGCTGCTTAACAGAATTACACCTAGAACTCTGTGTATTAGGTCTAAAATACCTCTACTCTTATATTACTCAGAGTAAAGCTATACGTTGGTTTGAGTGCTTTTGCAGTTTTGTAGTTTTCTTATTTCAGGTTTTAGTGTTTTTAAGTGCAAAAATTATGTTCTGGTTTATGCTTTTGTAGAATCAGTTGGTAGTGCTTCTCACCTTGTGTGTGAGACTTAAAGATGTGCCATGTTTCACCCATATTTTCATCAGTGTGTAAAGGTTATTTTTTTACAGCAAAAGATATGACCTTATCTTACACAGATTATTGAGAAGGGCCCATCATGCCACATGGTAGAGTGCATGTCATGTCCTGAAGTAGGAGAGAAGAGGCTTGGTGAAAAACTAAGTCAGCACCAAGAAAGACTGCATGTTTATCTTTGCATGAATGATTGTGACCCTATTTATATGCAAAAAAGTGGGATCCATTCACTAAATAGTTTTTCTTAAGCAAGAACACAAAATAAGAGGGCCCATAATTCACTGTCATTCTGTAGTCCTGACTTTTCTAAATACCCCTGAGTAATGGAGGGTACTTTTGATTCTTTTCATCCTTCATTGTACAACCCAAACTTGAATATCCCAGAGCATACCATAAAGAAAAAATGCTAGAGAAACACTGAAAATACATCTATAATTTTGCTTTAAGATGCATAATGGTAAAACAGTGTATAAAATAAGGTGTCTGCCCTTGAGATTACAATTCACCTGCAGACATGAAATACTGTTACAGTGTAAGAACACTGGTGATTAGGTGACAAAATCTAGAAACTAGTACTTCCGCCTTATACAACACTATGTTGTAGAAATATTTTACCTGAGAAATAAGTAAGCTTTAGATTCAAATTACAGATACTCTATTGCTTAAAAATACATATCATGATCTAATAAGATTATTGCATAAAACTATAGTGTACTTTGGAAAATACTGATCACGAGGCACAGATGCACAGGCTTTGCTGAACAAAAAATAAGTTAGGGAAAGAATGGTCTGTATTTACATTTTTTAATATATACCATGTAATACTTCCCAAATTGGGGTTAAAATATTTGTACTATCCACAGACAACTTTAATAGCTTATTTATTCATTACTTAAGTCTTAAAGGAAGGCATTTGATTTTCACGGTCAAATCACGAAATAATTTTTAATATGTTTCATTTTGAACATGGGGTGAAAATAATTAAGAATTATAAGTATACTTGTAGTTATAAGAATTATACTTATAATGTTGATTTGAATTCGTTTCCTTTTAGCACTTTTATCCATGTTGATCCTAGTTATGCCCTTTCAATTAAATAATATCTCTGATGACTTCATTTTATAAAGTTACTATGTCATAACAATTAAATCCGGCCGGGCGCGGTGGCTCAAGCCTGTAATCCCAGCACTTTGGGAGGCCGAGACAGGTGGATCACAAGGTCAGGAGATCGAGACCATCCTGGCTAACATGGTGAAACCTCGTCTCTACTAAAAAAAATACAAAAAACTAGCCGGGCGCCGTGGCGGGCGCCTGTAGTCCCAGCTACTCGGGAGGCTGAGGCAGGAGAATGGCGTAAACCCGGGAGGCGGAGCTTGCAGTGAGCTGAGATCCGGCCACAGCACTCCAACCTGGGCGACAGAGCGAGACTCCGTCTCAAAAAAAAAAAAAAAAAAACAAAACAAAACAAAAAAAAAACAATTAAATCCTTGTGCTTTATAATCCCAGTAGAACTGATATAAAACATGGTTTTCCCATTTGAGTTTGCACAAATTAATTTATATAGTTACTATTATTCCTATTTTATACTTAACAAAATTATGGTCATAAATTAATAAATAAATGCCTACATCAAACAGTTAGAAGGATCTCAAATTGACATCCTAACATCACAACTAAGAGAATTAAAGGAACAGACAAACCCCCGAACTAGCAGAAGACAAGAAATAAACATGATCAGAGCTGAACTGAAAGAGATAGAGACACCAAAATCCCTTCCAAAAAAAATCAACAAATCCAGGAACTGCATTTTTTGAGAAAAAAATCAGAAAAATAGACCATGGGCCGGGCATGGTGGCTCTTGCTTGTAATCCCTGCACTTTGGGAGGCCAAGGCAGGCGGATCACTTGAGGTCAGGGGTTCGAGACCAACATGGTGAAATGCTGTCTCTACTAAAAATACAAAAATTAGCTGGGCATGTTGACATGTCCCTGTAGTCCCAGCTAGTTACTAGGGAGGCTGAGGCAGGAGGATCACTTGAACCTAGATGAAGGTTGCAGTGAGCCGAGATCATGTCACTGCCCTCCAGACTGGACAACAGAGTGAGACTCCATTTCAACAACAACAACAAAAAAAGACTGCTAACTAGACTAATAAAGAAGAAAAGAGAGGAGAATCAAATAGACACACAAAAAAGATAAAAGAGATATCACCACTGACCCCACAGAAATACAAACAACCATCAGATAATACTAGAAACAGCTCTATGAAAATAAACTAGAAAATCTAGACAAAATGGATAAATTTCTGGACACATACACCCTCCCAAGACTGAACCAGGAAGAAGTTGAATCCCTGAATAGATCAATAACAAGTTCTGAAATTAAGGCAGTAATAAATAGCTTACCAACCAAAAAATGCCCAGGACTAGATGGATTTACATCTGAATTCTACCAGAGGTAAAAGAGGAGCTGGTACCATTTCTGAAACTATTTCAAACAATTCAAAAGGATGGACTTCTCCCTCACTCATGAGGCCAGCATCATCCTGATACCAAAACCTGGCAGAGATACAACAAAAAAAGAAAACTTTAGGCCAATAACCCTGATGAACATCAATGCAAAAATCCTCAATAAGATACTGGCAAACCAAATCCAGCAGCACGTCAAAAGGCTTATCCACCACAATCAAGTGGGCTTCATCCCCACGATGCAAGGCTCATTCAACATATGCAAATCATAAATGTAATTCATCACATAACAGAACTAAAGACAAAAACCACATGATTATCTCAATAGACAGAGAAAAGGCCTTTGATAAAGTTCAACATCCTTTCATGTCAAAAACTTCCAATAAACAAGTCATTGATGGAACATACCTCAAAATAGTAACAGCCATTTATGACAAACCTACAGCCAGTATCATACTGAATGGACAAAAGCTGGAAGCATCCCCCTTGAAAACGGGCATAAGACAAAGATGTCCTCTCTCACCACTCCTGTTAAACATAGTATTGGAAGTTCTGGCCAGGGCAATCCAGGCCAGAGAAAGAAATAAAGAGTACTCAAATAGGAGCTGATAAGCAACTTCAGCAAAATCTCAGGATACAAAATCAATGTGCCAAAAATCACAAGCATTCCAATACACCAATAACAGACAAACAGAGAGCCAAATCACGAGTGAACTTCCATTCACAATTGCTACAAAGAGAATAAAATACCTAGGTATACAGCTAACAAGGGAAATAAAGGACTTTTTCAAAGAGAACTACAAATCACTGCTCAAGGAAATCAGACAGGACACAAACAAATGGAAAGACATTCCATACTCATGGATAGAAAGAATAAATATCATGAAAATGACCATACTGCTCAAAGTAATTTATAAATTCAGTGTGATTCCCATTAAAATACCACTGATATTCTTCACCTAGAATTAGAAAAAAACTACTTTAAAGTTCATATGGAACCAAAAAAGAGCCCACATAGCCAAGACAATTCTAAGCAGAAAGAAAAAAGCTGGAGGCATCACGCTACCCAACTTCAAACTATATTACAAGGCTACAGTAACCAAAACAGCATAGTACTGGTACAAAAACAGACACATAGACCAATGGAACAGAATAGAGATCTCAGAAATAAGACCACGCACCTACAACCATCTGATCTTTGACAAAACTGACAAAAACAAGCAACAGGGAAAGGATTTCCTGTTTAATAAATGGTGCTTGGAGAACTGGTTGGCCTATGCAAAAAAATGAAACTAGACCCCTTCCTTACACCTTATACAAAAATTAACAAGATGGATTAAAGACTTAAATGTAAAACACAAAACTATAAAAACCCTTGAAGAAAATCTAGGCAATACCATTGAAGATATAGGCATGGGCAAAGATTTCATAATGAAAATTCCAAAAGCAACTGCAACAAAAGCCAAAATTGACAAATGAGATCTAATTAAACTAAAGAGCTTCTGCACAGCAAAAAAAAAATGCATCAGAATGAACAACCTACAGAACCTACAACCTCCATCTGACAAAGGTTTAATATCCAGCATCAAAAAGGAATTAAATTTATAAGAAGAAAACAAACAACTCCATTAAAAAGTGGGCAAAGGACATGAAGAGACACTTCTCAAAAGAAAACATTTATGCAGCCAAAAAAATGTGAAAAAAAGCTCAATATTGCTGATCATTAGAGAAATGCAAACCAAAACCACAGTGAGATACCATCTCACGCCAGTCAGAATGGCAGTTATTAAAAGGTCAATACACAACAGATGCTGGCGAGGCTGTGGGGAAATAGGAACACTTTTATACTGTTGGTGGAAATGTAAATTAGTTCAACCATTGGTGAAGACAGTGTGGTTATTCCTCAAAGACCTACAGGTAGAAATAAAATTAATCACCATTTGACCCAGCAATCCCATTACTGGGTATATACCCAAAAGAATATAAATCATTCTTTTATAAAGATACATGCACACATATGTTCATTACAGCACTACTCACAATACCAGAGACATGGAATCAACCCAAATGCCCATCAATGATAGAGTGGAAAAAGAAAATGTGGTACATATATACCATGGAATACTATACAGCCATAAAAACGGAAGGAGATCATGTCCTTTGAAGGGACAGGGATGGAGCTGGAAGCCATTATCCTCAGCAAACTAACACAGGAACAGAAAACCAAACACCCCATGTTCTCACTTGTAAGTGAGAGCTGAACAATGAGAACACATGGACACAGGGCTGGGGAACAATATACATGAGGGCTTGTTGGGGCAGGGTGGGGAGCAGGAGAGCATTAGGAAAAATAGCTAATGCATGCTGAGCTTAATACCTAGGTGAAGGGTTGATAGGTACAGCCAACCGCCATGGCACACATTTACCTATGTAACAAACCTGCACATCCTGCACATGCATCCTGGATCTTAAAATTAAATTAAATTAAATTATTTAAAAATACATAAAAGAAATGTGAAGAAAAAAAAAGCATCCTTTTTTTCTACTTTTACATATGTTTAATAATGTATATAGTGTATTAATTCATTAATATGGGAGATTTTATATATATATATATATAATAATATATATAGGGAATTTTTTTTCCAGCTAAGGCTGTCCAATCCAGAATGGTAGAAGACCTCTCTGCTTTTCAACTGGCTTTTTGCAATAGACTCAGACTGGTCTTTCAGTCCAACTCTCAGCTCTGATTGAACCTGGCAAGAAAATATTCATTGGACATCTGGGACTCTTTGGCCCCAGTCCTTTGCTCTTGCCATTTCCCTGCCTAAAATATCCTTCCCTTTCCTCTCACACATTTCCATTTTATACCATCCTTCAAGACTCAGTTCAGATGACCGCTTCTTGATCTTCTGCCTGAAGTGACCTTTCTTGCTTCTAAATATCCATGGGAGGGATGTTCACACTTCTGCTATGGCAAGCTTCACAGTCAATAGTGATTGGTTCTTATGTATTTGCCCAAGTAGTTAATCATAAGCTCCTTAGGGAGAAAGTCCATTTTTATATACTTTCATAACCTTGACACAGCCAGAACAGTGCACATAGTAGGTACTCAATAATCATCTATTTAATTAAGTAATTAAAATTATGAATAGCAATCTCCTGAACTTCCTCCAAGTTACACTGCAATTTGTGTTTTCTTAAGACTACTTCTATTTTTAACTACAGTATATACTTAGTAAAGGATTTTACAACTCTCTAAATTAGTCCATGGTGATTACCCCTACTGTGCAATTTACCACTATTTTATTAAAGCAAGATTAAAGATAATACTTCATTGGAAGAAGTAACAGCAGCATTAACCTCTATTTACCTTGACATAATAAAGCTTTAATAAAACATGGGCAAATTGCATTGAAGGGGATAATTATTCTAACATAAAATTTAAAGAGAATTTAATTTCTTATTCTTGCATGTTTAGTGCTTTAAGATTAGTGTCATTAATGTCCCTTTTCTCATTTATAGAGGATACATAAAAACATTCAACCCTCTCCAATTTGTTTTCTTATTGAATAATTCTGAATTTATATTCAAGTTCATAAACATAAGAACATAATTTTAAATGTACAGTTTTTCAGAAGTAAATATCCTTATAGAATGTCAGGGCAGGGAGAGTTCTGTGGGAGAGATTTTACCCCAAGCCAAAAAAAAAAAAAGCATCCTTGTCTAAATTTTTGAGTGTTGAATCAAGAAGATTCTTGTTTGTTTTATATCCTCTGGCTTTATTACATCAGACAAGCTTCAAAGGGGCAGAGCACATAGGACTGAAAAATAACACAGCTGCATTTTGCAATGGAGTGTTCTGCCTCTGCCTGCGTTTTGTTGTTCATGTAATACTTTTCAATAAACAAAGATGTCAATCAACTCTCTTTGCAGCACATCACATTTCAGATTTAAACCACTTCAGACACATCACTGCCCCAAGCTCACACATTTAACAGATAAAAATTCAGCTTTCTGTCAAGGCAGAATGCAGTATTGATTGTAGGTGGTATTTAGGCGAGAGTGTGGCAGAATAATATTGCCTCCGCAGTCACATATAGTCCACTATAGAAACATAACATAAAGTGCATTAGGCTGCTTACAAATTTTTTTTTTCTAATGGCTCAGCATTGATTAATACCCATTTCCAAACACAGTCCTAGGAAAGACTTCTACATATAGCAAATTGTGAGGGTGGCAGAGGGGGGTTAGGAACACATGATAGCAATCATGAAAACTTTGATCACTTGATTTGATTCTAGTGCTTTGTAAATTAGCATAATTATTCAAACATGCTTCATTAAAAATCATGACTGTACAAGTCCTTCAGTTTAATGATCCAAGTATATATCACGTGAGCTAAGCTTTAAATAAGAATACCAACTCAGTGCTAGGATGCTGTGAGAGATTTGTTCTTAAAATCAAGAGAAAGTGTAAAAACACAAACTCCAAAACCCAAATCAGGAAAAAAGAAATCTAACAGGCACACCAGCAGTGCATGTGGTGGGTAATATTTTTCTATTTATCTTTACATCTATCTGAATGTCTCTTGGGGCCACGAAAGGTTAGATACCACGTCACTTCTAAGCTGCTAGAAGATTGGCATACAATCCCTGTAAATCTCGAACTAATTACATTTGAATTTTAGGTGTCACAGCTAGTTTTGACCTTTGAAGGTTGGCAGAAGAAAAGTTTGACAGTTCTTAAAGTGTTCCCAGGTACTAAAAGAGGTTGTTTCAAATTAATGGAAGAAAGGGAGAAAAGCTAAATTAATGATGCCAAAGATATTAATGAGGCTATCGTTATTGGCATACATTTAATTATGTATCAGATCTCATTTAATAGTGATGTCAAATTCACTTAAACTGCAAGTTACATAAGGAAAATAAAGACAGCATACAAGACACTCCATTATTTTGGTTGTTCTATTAATATTAAGTACTAACTTAGAGACATGTGAATCAAATTCATGAGGTTTAAATAGAGAGTATGGGGGGATTAGTTTTAAGTTAAATTAATCTGCTCCTAAATCACTCAAATTTTGAAGCACAATGGATAATGACTAAGGCTTCCTGATTTTATGTAGTACTTGTGATACATGGAGTTGGTTTAAGAATAGATTGTCACTTTCCCCATCACTATTTTTTTGCTTTTGACAATTTATGTAGCATCATCAGACAGACATTTCAAAAAGTCTGTAACAATTCTAAAGTAGATTAAATTTTAGAGTGTAATGTATTTTCAAAATACTAGATATTTTATTCGAATCTATAGCTTTATTGCTAAATATATTAAGTGCTACAGAATTAAAATGCAAACTCACTGGTGGCCTTTTAACACCACAAAAATAGTCATTAATCTCAGAAATGTTAAATTGATCATTTGCTCTCATTGTAATGAAATAGCATCAACATCAGGTCCCTGGTCACCTTTCAAGTTCACTGAGAGTCTGGTGGATCTTGACCAGGTGCCTACATCAAATATTGTGTCCATGTCTGGGAGTAATGTGAGGGAGAAAATAGTGACAGATGACTCTCATTAGTCACAAAAATATAACAAATGTAAAAGTGACCAAAATCACTTGTACATCAAGTGATGTGATGAACAAGGAAAAAATCTCAACACATAGTTCTAGGCAACTATAGTAATTCTTATGTCAGGTAACAAAATGTGGTCCACAATGTGTATCCACACCTTTTTCTATCAATAGATGGATTATGAATGTTAATAACTGACCATGAAACCATGAATCTCAGAGAATCCTCCTGAAGGGCTGCAGCCATTTCTCTGGAGTGTTTCAATCTTAAAGGATTAATTTACATCATCCATGTTATTAATATTATAACAGCAAACCTCTAAGAAACAAATACAAACTTCTACAGAACAAGTCTGGGAATAGAAATTAGAGAATTACGTTTAAAACTAGTAGTAGTTAAATAATAATAAATAGGAAAAATTTAAGACTTTAAATTATTTGAGGACAGAGATCATTTTTTGTCTACCTTTATTATCACAACAATTGGCTTTATATTTAACTCTTGATAAATAATTGAATGATACTCATTTCATCCATGTCAATTGTTCTGTTTTTCTGTGAATAAAATTTAAACACGATGAATTCAGGTCATAAGAAGCAGTTTAGCAAAGTTTGAGTGCAGGCTATAGGAGGAGTATGGGAAAGTGATGAAAATAATAATGTCTGCAGATAAATTATTCTCTTTGGCTTTTTATGCCATGTCAAATAATTCAGACTTTTTCCTATAAACAGTGCAAACTTTTGAAGGGTTTTAAATTGGAAGGTGACATGATCAATACTATGCTTTAGAAATAACACCCTGTAGTGAGTATATAGAAGATGAATTTAAGCAGGGCAAGATTGATCAATTAGGAAGTTGTTGCATTATTTAAGGAAAAAAAAAAAAGGTTATGCGCAATAAGGCATTAACAGCAAGAATGATTTAATAAGCAGGGAAGGCGAAGTTGGTCAGGCAGAGTCAGAATAACAATAACATAAATAATAAATGATATGTATTGAGCATTTACTAGGAGCCAAACACTATTCAAAACACCTGGCCTGGGCGCGGTGGCTCACACCTGTAATCCCAGCACTTTGGGAGGCCAAGGCGGGTGGATCACGAGGTCAGGAGATCTAGACCATCCTGGGTAGCACGGTGAAACCCCATCTCTACTAAAAATACAAAAAATTAGCCGGGCATGGTGGTGGGTGCCTATTGTCCCAGCTACTCGGGAGGCTGAGGCAGGAGAATGGCGTGAACCCGGGAGGCGGAGCTTGCAGTGAGCCGAGATCGCGCCCCTGCACTCCCGTCTGGGTGACGGAGCGAGACTCCGTCTCAAATAAATAAATAAATAAATAAGTAAATAAATAAATAAAATTAATTAATTAAATAGAAAACCACCTGGCCTGTAGTAACTCATGAAACTTCACAACAGTTCTATGGGAGAGGGATTATTATTATATCCCTATAAAGATGAGGAAATTCTACGGATTAGGTACCTTGCCAAAGGTCACACAGTTGGTAAGTGGCCGTGGTGGGATTCTGACACAGGATACTTGCCTCCAAGGCCTGCCTCCAAACTACTGCTTTATGACTTGTAGGTTTCTCAGCTTATGTGGCATGGTAGATAATCATGCTATTCCCACACACAATGGGAATATGTGAAATACATTTACAGCATGGTTTCCCAACCTTGGCGTTATTGACACTTTGGGCTATTTTTTAAAAAATTATTTGAGGAGACTGTCCTGTGCATTGTAGGATGTTTCCCACCATCTCTGACCTCTATGCATTAGATGCCAGTAGCACATACCCCCACCCATAGTCAGGGCCATGTCTCTAGACATTGCCTAATATGCCATGGGACCTCAATTATTCCCTACTGAGAACCACTAATTAATGATTTCAAAAAAGAAAAAACAATCATAAGTTCAATTTTTGTTACAGTGTCTTATAATGAGTTTTAGTTCCTTCATCTAGGTAAGTTGCGATGCCCAGCCAAAAGCTAACTTTATAAAATTAGAATTCAAGAGAGATTCTGAGTGGAGTCATACATCTAGCAAATCATAGTATAGTCAATAATTGGATGTGATTTTCAGGGACAATGTGAGATCAACAGAGGGCAAATATAAACCTTAGAGGCACAAACATTTAGAAGATGAGAAGAGGAATCTTAGAAAACAAAGGTGAGAAGATGTACAAGGGCGAAGAAAATCAAGGGGAGGAGACAGTTTTAACCATGTTGAATTTTGCAGAGATGAAGTAAATAAAGACTGAATCACACTAATTGGATTTAGCAACTAGTATGATGCTGGTGGCTGCTACTGGGACCATTTATAATTTCTTCCTTGAAATTATTTTCTTCTTTTTCTTTCCTCAGTATTTCTTCTGTGACTTCATATACTGTATGCCTATACTCTAACTGGTCAGATTTCAAAGACTTCAAGAATCAGTAGTAGCTCTGCCCAGCTTCAGACTAGTCTTTATGACTAGCAAAGTCATATGCTTTCAAGAATACTATTTCTGTTGGACAGATAATCTATGTCTAACCCAAATGCTAATGAAAATTTGTGCTGGATATCAGATGGTAATTAGCCCGGATGATCATGTCCTTCTTGCATAGGGAGTTTGAAGATGAAACGCAGAGAAAGAGATCAAGAGGACAACAGAGAGATGAGAGAGGCATCAGAATAGCTGAGCAAGAAAGAAGAGCTGAGGCCTCATTCTTACAATATCCCCCAATTATATGAGATCATCTGGGCTCTATTTTTCTAACAATCTGAAAGACAAATACACACATACAAACTAGTTCCAGGAACAGGGCTACAACAATGGACCCTCAGGTGGAATGTGAAATGGTGGTGTCTTAAAGGCAGTTATAAGGTGGGAAGCAGTGAGAGCGATCACTCCTGTGAGTACTTCTCTAAAAGTGGTTGGTCTGACAGCTAAGACTGTGATACAAGTGTTAATAAACGCCATGTAACAGAAGTTGGGCAGAGGGTGGCATCTGTTTTGTGAGCTAATTTCCTATAGCTGACCTTATCCAGCAGATTCACTGCCCTTAGGTCAGAATCTAGATAAGGCTATGCCATGGCACTTAGGGTCAGTGAAAATAATACAGTCCTGGAGTCATATCAACCTATGAACCCATTATTAGCTGTGAAAAAGCAGGTAATTAAAAGCTTTTCCTCTCATTTCTGTGCCATTGCAAGTAAGATGCCTGGTGATTGATGCATAAAAGTTGTTCCTAGGGTTTAAGGATGTACAGGTAGTGAAGTTATTTTATACATGTGTGTAGGTATTTAGGTGTAATTTTTTAAAATTTGGGTGACCTTTGTTGAGACAAAGGCCAATTCTGGTTCTAGATTTCACAGCTAGACGATGGAAGAAAACACACAGCTATTGGATGACTGTGGCTTGTAGTCACATAGTCAGTATGCTAAGACCTGTTCTTGAAGCCATAATGTCAGTTAATTTTAGAACCCCTTGTTTGTAAAACCACATGATAGCTCCACAAAGTTGAATTTCTTCTAGAAACATGAAAAAAAATCTAGGAGGTATTTGAGAAAACTTGGGTAGAAGTAAGTTGCCCCATGAACCCCTGTGGAAACCTTCACAAAGTGTTCACCACCCTTCAGGAAGAACTCCTGTGGAAACCTTCACACAATATTCACTACCACTGTTTGTCACATTACAATATGCAATCCATAAGGAAGGTGTAATTACACATGAACCTGTGGTTTAGAAGCAAAATGACATTAGAAAGTAATTTCACCCAGAATGACTTTCAGAAATAGGATGGACCTAGAGTTGACAAACTATGGTCTGCTGGTGGACTGCCTGTTTTTACAAATATATTTTTATTACAATGCAGCTACACTCATACATTTACCTATTGTCCGTGGCTGCTTTTCTACTACAGTAGCAGAGTTCAGTAGTTGCAACAGTGTCCATATGGCCCGGAAGCATAAAACATTTACTATATGATCCTTTCAGAAGAAAGTTGTGACCCTTGGTGTAGACTAGAGATTTCTGACTGAAGCAGAAGAGAATAGACTTGTCTGTGTGCCCCAGGATTGGGAGATCTGGGAGTAATTTGTGCTGAAATGACTGGTTAATGAGGTTTTCACCAAAGACCCCACGTTTTACAGACTAGGACGGACACCTGCAGATCTAACTACTTTATCTCTTGTCTAAACCTGGTCAGCCACAATTTTGGTCTGAGATGTCCCACATCAAAAAGTCAGGGAATCACTAATCCCTGGAATAATGTAGCCCAGACAGTCGTATGTTTTGTTTTGTTTGCTGAGATTACTAATTTTGCTCCAGGTGAATAACCACTAACGCAGAAAAAAAAGAATTTCATGGTAAAATAAGTTTGGGACATGTGGGAATGTTTAATTAAACAAAGCTAAACCAGTTATAAATGCCATAATTTTTCAATCTTTAGTAGGCTAAAATGCCTTGTGAATCTACGAAAAGAGGAACGAGGTTAAGATGTATTCAACACTTTCCTCACAGTGTTCGTAAAACTTAAACTTCTTAGGTATGTACTTTAAGAATTCAAAATGAAAGAAAGAATACAGACCTGTTTGGCACTCTCTTATCATAGGGTCTTTACATATATCGTTTCCTCTTGGAACATTCTCCCCAGCCCCACCACCTCCACCACACACATTTTCCTTGTTACTTCCAAATAATTAGCAAGTTTTCTGTCCACACTCAATTCTGCCATGGCCATCCCCAAATTATGTCAGATCACCTATTTTACACGTCCATAGGATCTATAACTCACAGCCTTATCATGGGTATATTTTTAAGTTTATTTGGATGATGAATTTATTAATGGCTGTCTTGCTCAGCAAACTCCCAACTTCATGAAGATCGCCACCAAATTCCTATCACCCATAACAGTGCCTAATAGCATGTGGTAAACGTTCAATAAACATTGATTGAATGCATGAATAGGTCTATAATGTGCATTGAGCAACACAGTGCTGCGATTAGTCTCCATTGGAAGCTTGAGGACTCACTTCATTAAAAGCTGACTGACAAAAGATGATTCTGATAAATTAAAATCTCCCAATTCTGAGTCTTTCACAGGCCAGGAAGGGATTGTGTGTGTGTGTGTGACCATAAAGCTACTCACCTTGAGTGCAGGCTTACTCAAAGCAAGATAAAGAACTCTAATTGATCCAAGCTCCAGTGTAAGGCACCCATGACTTCTCTGCTTTAAGTGTCTGAGGCAGACAGTCATGCTAGAGAGAACATATGTATGTATCCTTAGAATGAGAACCACTGTGAAGTCTCCAGATTTTTGAATAAAGAACACAGTCCCTGAGGGGCCACTCTCCTTCTGAGAAACAGCTCCTGCTGTGTTGATGAACTTCCGTGTGCCCTAAAACTAGACTGAGATGTGTATTATATGTATTTAAGGTACCAATAAAATATTTTTGTGAAAATGCTTAAGATCCATAGGTTTTAAACTTGGGAAGGCACTCCCAGATGGAGAAATCTGTTGTAAAGCCATGAGTGTAGATACAATTGCCCAGGAAGGACAAGTAAATAAAATCATAATAGTAACAGTAATAAAAGCAGAACAACTCTAGAGAAGGTGACTTTGAGGGCAGGTGACAGAAAAGAAGATCGAATCTAAAAAGATCCAAAACAAATATGATTAGATGTCAATGTTTGTTGAAGCTAGCTGGTGGAAACACAGATGTCTGTTACATTATTTCTTACACTTTTAGTTTGTTTCAAATATTCCAAAACAATGTTTTAAAGCCCTGAGAAGTGACCAGAAAGTCAGGAAGTAAAGCAGGAGGAAGCTACTTACTTGAATCCAAGGAAGGATTGCATTTTGTGTATGCTGAGGTCGATGATGAAATGCAGGGGTCAAGCAAGATAAAGATTGAAAACTGTCAGTTGTTTTGACCATTGAAAGATTATTGTGACCTTACTGAGAACAGCTTCGGAAGACACGTGGGGTAGATGACAAATATTATTTGGTATAAGAGTAAAAAGAAGATGAAACAAACTGACAACTAAAAAGTAAGGCTGTTTGTTATCCCACCTATCAATGCGTAGGGTGGTAGTTAAATGACACCATCAGGATTTAGGTCTTTTCATCTTTCTGTTATATCCTCATCATTTTGGATTTTGCCCTCAGGCTTGCCCCTTCGTACTCCAAAATGGTTGCAGCGACTTCAGGCATTTAGTCTTCAAACAACAGTATTCAGAAGCAGAAAAAAGGTAGAGGAGCAGAATCAGAGGAAGATATTTTCCTGCCTATTTCTTTTTGAAATGAGAAAACTTTTCCCAGTATCACTCAGGAAACTTGCCCTCATTCTTATTGACCAAAATAGTATCATATGCCCAGTCCTAGACCAATCATCAGTAAGGTGGTGGGTGAGACTACAATACATATCAAGACCAGTCCCTGAAACTACAGATGGGTACATTCTTGGAAAACAAGACAGCAAAAGATAAGCACCTGATAAAATGTGGGCTCTGTCATGCTTTCCAGAAGCAAGAGAGTGATTGTAAAGAAGGGAGAAGTTGAGTTAGAGAGTTAAGGGTGTCGGCCACAGCCTCTCATGGAAATATCTAGCTTACAGAGAGAGGTCGAGGTGCAGCAGAGAGAGAAGAGAAGGGCTGGCTGCAGGTCTCTGGTTACGGAGAGGTGGAGCAAGGATGGCAGAATGAGGGCCAGTTAAAGAGATCAGTCTTGGTTTTCTGTTCTTGTGATAGTTTGCTAAGAATGATGGTTTCCAGCTGCATCCATGTCCCTACAAAAGACACAAACTCATCCTTTTTTATGGCTGCATAGTATTCCATGGTGTATATGTGCCACATTTTCTTAATCCAGTCTGTCACTGATGGACATTTGGGTTGATTCCAAGTCTTTGCTATTGTGAATAGTGCCGCAATAAACATACGTGTGCATGTGTCTAAAGACATGTGCAGCATGATTTATAATCCTTTGGGAACTGAACAATGAGATCACTTGGACTCGGGAAGGGGAACATCACACACCGGGGCCTATCATGGGGAGGGGCGGGGGGGGATTGCATTGGGAGTTATACCTGATGTAAATGACGAGTTGATGGGTGCTGACGAGTTGATGGGTGCAGCACACCAACATGGAACAAGTATACATATGTAACAAACCTGCACGTTATGCACATGTACCCTAGAACTCAAAGTATAATAATAAAAAAAATTTTAAAAATAATAAAAAATAAATAAATAAATAAAAAAGAGATCAGACTTGGACACAAGGAAGTCCCAGTGCACTAAAAAAGGGAGGACGTTAGACAGAAAAGGGGAAAGTGAGGGTAAAGATCAAATACAGTTAACTTTTAGGAGTCCAGATGAGTTTGTTACAGGTGGAAGTCAGCAAATATAGCATTGTGTGTACACGGCACAAGCTGCAGGTTGCCAGAGCTTGATGGGAGCACTCAGGAGAGTTCAGGTCTCACACAACTTGTAATTCCCAAACAATTAATGAGAGAGATAATTAACTCTAGATGGATTTGAAAGAGTTGACTGAATTAAATAGGATTATAGAAATATGAGATAAGAAAAGCATTTTCTATGTCAATTTGGCCTTAAAAAATCTTTATAGCTACATATTTATTTACATCATACTAATATACAAAAATTTGCATGCTTATCAGCATAACATATGTTGTTACGTCGGAACAAAACAAAACAAAACAAAACAAACTTCACATAGAGCCTGTCATACAGGAGGTCCTCAATAAATGTCCATTTCTGATTTGTATCCTACTTCTATACCGGGTTCATTAAAAAGTCTAATCATATCCAACCCAATTTATAGACCTCCCCAGATTTGCTTGGCTCCATGTGTCTCCTGGGCGCTTGATGGCTTGCTCTGTGGAAAGCCTCAGCCAGCTGGTTCCACTTGACCTGCATGTGGACTGGGCCCAGGCATGGCTTTTCCTGATGCTCTCCATAGCCAGTGGGAAGATGCAAACTCTCTACTGGCCTGACACCCAGTCTCAGATGAAGTGCAATACCCAAAGTCCTAGGGCCAGGTCTCCCCGTTGTCTACTAGGAGGCACTGGATAACACCCCTAGAAGGGAGGGGGTCTTAAACATTCACAGCTCCTCAGAGTGTCTCGAAAGTGGGACTTGAGCTACAATAGCTCAGAGTGCTAACCAGCTGGGTTATATGGTTGAACGTGGACCAGTGAGAACAGAACAGAAGGATCTGGGAGAAAATTTATTCTCATTTTGCGCATTACCCACTGACGCTTCTCAAAGGCACAGTGGTTCTCTACTGTCTGTCCTGAAAGGGTCCTAGGATCGATCAACCGGGTAACTGTGAAGCTGTTGCCATCTTGGTAATACAGAATGTTATATTTGCTTTCCTCCTTTTCTGTCCTACTCCCCTTTTCTGCCTCTTCATGCTGTTTTGAGATTTCATACCAGCTCTGCCCCTCCCTTAAATGGTTAACAAGTGAGCTTTTCCTCCTCAGGCTCTGTTTTCTAGGGAACCTCAGTGAAGACTCAACAAACAGCTGGATTGCTGACCTGTTCAGCCTACACATCAAGAGTGTGAAACAATAAGGCTGTCTGCCAATTTGCAAACACACAACTCCAACTGATGAAAACTGTTCAAATATCCCTTCAGCCCTTAAAAGAATATTGCACACTTAAAAGGAATTATATAATAATTTCAAAACAATCCATGGAATATACCTGGCAAAGGTCTGGCACAAACTAGGCACTCAGTAAATATTCATTAGGTGTATTGTTCATGGATTTCCACCCAATTTCAGGGAGAATAAGAGACAACATGGAGAGAAATAAAGCATTTGTTGTCCTTTATTTTGAGTGTGTGCACAGTCAAGAACAACCTAACATCCTCAATGAACTATAAGAAATGTTTCTGTGTTCAGTACTAGATCACATGGTGGGGACTGGGTATGGTAATTAGACTATGAGTCTATGGATAGAGACTCAAACCTCATAGTAGCCTAATCCAGTTTGGGTGTGAAACAGCACAGACCGCTGGAGAGCAGCAATGAGCCAGACCACAGGTGGCTGCTGTCAGTTCAAAGGCAGGTGTGCCAAGAATGAGAAGCTCCCATGTAATCCAGGACTTGTCAGCCCTCAGTAAGTCATCCATAAGTTCACCCTGCAGTCTGTGGTTGTATTGTGAATATATACTTGAGACTGTCACGTGTGTTATCTTGTACTTAATCCCACCAGTTGTGGAGTTAGAGCCTCAGTGTTGTAATAAATATTATACACAGAACCACCTCTAGTTTCAGTATGAAGGTGAGATGTGTGTACAATTCTAATTAACTCCAGAATTCTCAAAATGCAAGTTATTTGCATACAACTTCTAATACTTCACAATGGATAACAACAAAGTGTATTTTCCTCAAAAATGCTTTAATTACAAAATTAAATAACTGATGAGAGCAATTCTAAACCTTTATAAAAGTTGAAACTTGAAAATCATCCTAAATGACATCTACCTCTAATATTGTGGTTATTCTTTTAAAACAATAGTTCAAACACGTCTAACTGCTGACAGCATTTTTCCCAAAAAGCTGGTGAATAATAATTTAATGTTATAGTATCGTAACTAGTAATCACAGGTGTTATATTTATTTTGCAAAAATGGAGGCTGAGTCTTACAAGGTATAATATTTTTTTGCCTTAAGTCATAGAACATTACATGTTGAGCTAAGATGTTTATATCTTGTCAGTTATTATTACCCCTATAACATACTCTGAGCAAAGGAGGATACTAAGTTTTAATATGTTCAATTTTAATTCATTTACTCATCAAATATTTATTTAGCACTTTCTACCTCTGAGTGTTTTTCTGATACATACAATCACATGATGACATATTTCATAAAACTCTGAAATCTGCACCATTAGCTTGGGAATTAAGAAGAGCAGGTGTTACTATTAATATTGTACCTTCTTATTCAGCATGTACTGTGTGTTATCGAATGTACTACTGATATTAGACACCTTAACCCTCAAAATAAAATTACCTTATATCAATTTGAACCAGGGCTCTCAGAATTCAAGCCTCTGATTCCATTCATGACCTATTTTATAGTGGAGAAACTTAGAGCTAAAAAAAATGATATCATTTTTTGCAAGTCAAAACTTGAAAGAGTAAAGAATCAAATCAAAATCTTGTAACTTCACAACTTAGTATTTAATTTTAAAATGTTAGATTTAAAAACCCTCAAATATAGGACTAAAGACGAAATTATAAACAGTAGTAAAGAAAATAAAAAGCACTGCTATGATAAATAGATGTAAATAGTTGTAATCTTTTATCGCAGTTGAATGAATAGATGAAGACACCACTATATTCTTTGAACATGAACTTCATTATTGAAAAGCTACTTCAGAATGGTGAAAGAACATTTTAGCTCACTCCCATTTTCTTGTTCTACTATTTCAGCCATAGTTCGTTCATACCAGAATCAAGGTCATAAACAATTTCTTCTAATAATGTATTCACTCAGGTATTTTCAAAAAAAGAAATCATAATACACAAAAATCCCGAAAATGAGAAGATTAATATCACTCATTTTCTTTGTTTTCATTCCCAAAGTTTAAAGAGCTCAGAGTCACTTGCAAAATGGAAACCAACTGCTTAAAATTTTGATGCCATCTTAAAGAGATTCAAAGAAGGTGCTAGGATTCAAAGCCTCCCTTTGAAGTAAAAAATAAATAAATAAATGAAACCGTCGAGAAGATTGGTTTTGTCTTGCATTAGTGATCTTTCTTAAAAGTCACTAATGTCTAATTCTCTTTTCAGTCTAGCATATAAGTGTGTGCTGCATATGGTTCAGAACCATATCATGTGCAAACCCTCTTGCGGGGACTTTACCAAATGCTATCAATTGCATTTGTAGGGGGGGGGGAAAAAACGAAAAAAACCTTCGTAAACAGAAAGAAACTTGAAGATCAAAACAAAAGTAGGATTATTTGAAAGTTATTGAGAAAGAGCTACCTCCTGATCTACTGAACATATTGATGAGGTGCTTCTTTGACTTTATGCTCTTTTGGTGAAGAATCGGCATAGCTATTCCATTTTAATCCCCTTAAAGGTCAATGTTATAGTTACTAAAATATTTTCAAGCTCTCCTATTTCAAATTGTCCTGAAACCTCCTCCCATACACATGCTTAGTATAACATCTAAACCCTGAACACGACATGTAAACTCAATTTTAATGTGACCCTTGTCTCCCAACCTGTCTCACCCTTTACCACTCTCGTCTCCTTAAGTGTTTCCTTTCTCCAAGCTAAAGCTGTAACTGTTATTTATAGATGAGGAAATGCATCAGCTCTATTACCCTCTTGCATGTATATATTTGCTCCTAGTGTCTGTCCCTACACCTCTCCTTCCCTGGCCAATTCTGACTCCTACTCCACAAAAGGGTGAGATACCTTTCTGAATGCCTTTGTAGTAAGTGCTCTTTGCATATCTCCACGTATGCTCTAGCCACTGTACTGACCAGTTTATATATATTATTGTATTTAATCCTCTGAACAACTCTAGGAGGTCGGTACTGTTATCTCAATTTTTCAGACTTAGTAACTAAGTACATTTCCAAAGGACTCACAAGTATTAAGTGTTAGATAAAAATTCAAACCCAGATCTGACAGATTCCAGATCCTTTCCTCTTAACAAGTATGTCACTCCTAAATGTCATTATAACGTGTTGTGATGCTGGCTGAAAATTCACTGCCCGCATCTTGAACACGATCATTCAACATATGTTCAATAAGACGTGTTCATTAGCACATTATGGAGAAAACTTTTCAAACACCTTGCTGAAAAAAATCACACCTCAAGCCAATAAAATTATTTTAGTCTAGCAATAAAATGTTTTTTTTTTTTTAATGTTTATTTCGTTTATTTATTTATTTATTTTTGAGATGGAGTCTCGCTCTGTTGCCCAGGCTGGAGTGCAGTGGCATGATCTCAGCTCACTACAATCTGTGACTCCCGGGTTCAAGTGATTCTCCTGCCTCAAGCCTCCTGAGTAGCTGGGACTACAGGTGCCCACCAATTTTCAGTAGAGATGGGTTTCGCCATGTTAGCCAGGCTGGTCTCGAACTCCTGACCTCAGGTGGATCTGCCCCCGCTTGGCCTCCCAAAGTGCTAGGATTACAGGTGTGAGCCACTGCGCCTGGCCAATAAAATGTTTTTATATACTCCTTATGGTTTCTAATTAATGCTTTCTTTTTCTTAAGAGATTAGTAGCCATCCAATTTAACAATGAAGAACAGAATTCTGCCAAATAGCATCATCAAAGTTTGCAAGGTGTGGTTTCTACAGTTGACATTCTCATCCTAACATCCTTCTATCTTCTAAAAACTAGATCGTTTTCTTCCTTCCTTCCTCCCTTTTCCCTCTCCTCCTTCCTTCCCTCTCCCTTTTCATTTCTCTCTCCCTCCTGTATCTCTCTTAATTGGATCCTTTACCTTTCTGACTTCTCGTAATTCTTAATAGATCACGTTTTTGTCATCCTATCCTGTTTTCAGTATCCTAGCATGAAATGTGTCTCTCTAATTTGAAGAATTAATTCACATGTTACACTTGGATGTGCTCTTGCATGTTTGTCCCAGTGGTAAGTTTGATTTTCTTCCTTTTTGTTACTTCTCTCTTTATCATTTGCATACCACTTTTCTTGATGTAGAATGTAGCAATTGGAATTGAGTAATCCTGTTGTTTTTCCTCAGCTTCCTCAGAAGAAACCTAACCCTTTTTTGCTTTACTCCTTCTACACCCAAATAAAAAAGTCATTTTAGTTGTAATTGTTATTTGGCAAGCTTTGTACCAGTCTGTTTTGGGCACTTCTGATACCATTGTTTTAGTCCCCAATCATATAACTTATTCAAAGAGATCAATCCATTTAAAAGACCCAGTATCTCTCAACTATCTTGTTAGAAACTCAGGTCATTTCAGGTCCTGGCTACAACACCCAGGGTGCAGATGACTACTGATTTTTCAGACTTACCTTAGCTATGCAGACCTTGTCCTGGAAGCACCAAAGACAATATGCCTATAAATTCACTTTATTACTGTTTTCGATGCCTTAGGCTTGATTCTTGAATTCTCATTTCATACCAGAATTTATTTACCAACATAAACATGCACATCTCAAAGTCTTCTCTTTATCAGAAAAGAGAGCAGCAAACCAATCTATAGAGTTCCCATTGGCCTTAAAATCAGAACACATCAGGAGTGCCTTGTTAGATGAATTTAGCAGCAGGGAAGCCCGCAGCTCATCAGCTTTCTGTTTCTCAAAAGTAGGTACTTACTGCAGTCAAGAGGAATTATTCCTGAGGATTTCTGGTCATGGGGATGTTTTCATTACCTTTAAAAAATGTCGGAGTAAGACAAAAGAAAAGTGTTTATATTTGTTTGACTCTAGAGTATTTCATTTGATTTAAATGCTCATTGATCTACTCTTCGATTGTATTAATTAGTATGTGAAAATTCTATGTTCAAATAAAATTCAAGTTAATCATATTTTTATTCATTCACTAAACAAACACTGAGACAATCTACAATGACCCCTATAAAAGACATGTAGGTTTCTGCTCTCAAGGAGGAGCCAACACAGTGATAAAGAAAGACACGTTAATGGAATATGATGAAGATTTTAATTGAAAGACTAGAGAAAGGAGCGATGTGATCTTCCTGGCAGTGTTCAGGAAGACTTCATAGCAGAAGTCTATGGGAAAAGAGAAGGGAATTTACTGTGATTGGGTACCTAAAACATTCTAGACCCTGATCAAACACTAAACAAATGCTGTCCTTCAACGTTGCTTTTACATGGACAGTCTTTCCCCCATTTTTAGATGAGGATAAGTCTCAACTGTCCACATCTTGTGAGTGACAGAGGTGATACTCAAAATCTATCTGATTCCAAAGAAGGTGAATTTCCCTACATTATGCTGCCTTTCAGGGATCATTTGAAGTATGTGGTAAGGGATAACTGGGCAATTTTTAAAAGAATATACATCAAAGGAGTTTTCTAGACAATTCTACCCAGAGAGACCAACATGATAAAAAGGAAAGTATGTAAAATACTACCAGAGAAAAAGAATTTCTGAGGCGAAACATAAATAATGATAAACTTGCTCCCATCAAGGTCTAAGTGAGGAATAATATTTACCATTCTCCCTATGTTGTATACTTCTCCATAAATCCCCTTACCTATTTCAAATTTTAAAGACATATCTATCATCCTGATGTTTCTAAAGATAAAAATAACAATAACAAATAATGGCACTTTTTGCCCATCAATGATAGACTGGACAAAGAAAATGTGGCACATATACACCATGGAATACTATGCAGCCATAAAAAGAATGAGTTCATGCCCTTTCCAGGGACATGGATGAAGCTGGAAACCATCATTCTCAGCAAACTAACACAGGAACAGAAAACCAAACACCGCATGTTCTCACTCATAGGTGGGAGTTGAACATTGAGAACACGTGGGCACAGAGAGGGGAACATCACACACCGGGGCCTGTCAAGAGTTGGGGGCAAGGGGAGAGGGAGCATTAGAACAAATACTTAATGCATGCAGGGCTTAAAACCTAGATGCTGTGTTGACAGGTGCGGCAAACCACCATAGCACATGTATACTTATGTAACAAACCTGCACGTTCTGCACATGTATCCCAGAATTTAAAGTATAATAAAAAAAGAAAAAAAATGGCATTTTTAAATGTGTCAGATACTCTCTAAAACCTGAACACATTAATTTCTTTATAAGGGTGTTAATGAAGTATATATCATTATTTTCCCATTTTAAAGATGAGAAAATTGATATATAGGAAATTAAGTAACTTACCCAGGGTTTTACAACTAGGAAGTAGTGAGATTGTGGTTTGAATATAAAAAATCTACTCTTTTTTTTTTTTTTTTTTTTTTGAGATGGAGTCTTGCTCTGTCACCCAGGCTGGAGTGCAGTGGCCCGATCTTCGCTCACTGCAAGCTCCGCCTCCCGGGTTCATGTACAATCTACTCTTATCCAGTGCACAGTAACGCCTCCTCAGTTTTAGTCAACAATTCAAGTGTCTTAAGATTAAAACAGTTATTCATATGAGAAAAAAATAAAATGCAGCTATATTTAAAAATGTGGAATGCTGTGTAGATGTCAGAGTGACTTGGCTTTATCATCACTGATTTCATCAACTGTGAGAGTTCATTCAAACTACCTTTGGCTAAGCAAAAACTACTCATTAACTGCTCCATTTTTTTCTCTACTTGTACTTTTGTTTTATAGAATAATCTTTCAAGATTAAGTGTTAGTTGTACTCACTAACTAGAAATAGTCAAAAGCCACTTACAGAAATATAATCAAATGACATGTCAGATAATAGAGCATCTCAATTCTTTAAGACCTTTCTTAATTTCTTTGAGTGAGATACATGTGAGTCATCAAAAATTAAATAGTCTAAGAGTCTGCTACTATTAAGGAGGAGTGAGCTCCTAATATCAAACTTCCTGCATTCCTGCATATAATAACCCTACATTTGGGGTGGGTGAGGGTGAGAAACAAAAGAGAAAAACAAACAAGCAGAAATAATCCAGACTCTGGAAAGTAAACAAAGCAGAGGTATTGGAAAAGTGAGTTAAAATTTGGAAGAAACCTCTGGCATGGAGTGCCTTGTTTTTTGGAGCTTTGCCCTGAGGGCAGTCATAATTCTACCCATGGAGGGGAGTGACTAAAACTCTGATATAAAACTGACCATTTTTTGGCTGGAGGAGCTAGAGAAAGGAACATGTGGCTACCAGAGCCATCAGAAAGTAAGGGGGACCTAAGAAATGAGAAAGCCAGTCATCAAAGCTGTCTCTCACCACAAGTGGAAGTTTAAGTCCAATTAAGTTAATTGCTTTTCAAAACAAAACAATAGCATTCTTTGAAGAAATACAACAGAATCCAGAGACTCTAAAACATAACATGTTCAACATCCAGGACACCATGTATAATTACTCTGTACCCACAAAGCTAGGAAAATGTGACAATCTCAAGCAAAAAGAAAATAAGTAAAAGCAATTCCAAGATGATCCAAATGTTGAAATCATTGGGCAAAGACAGCTCAGCAACTATTATAAATGTGCTCATTGAGGGGTGGAAGAAAATATGCTTGTGATGGATAAAAGAAAACTTTAGCATGGAAATACAAAACATAAAAATAAACCTAATGAAATGTTAGAACTGAAAAAAATATATATCTACCTCAACAATAGGAAAACATATAACCTTAATAGAAAATGATCAAACACCTGAACTGACTCCTAGCCACAGAAGGAGTCAAGAAGATATACAGATGGCGGGCAAATAAGCATATAAAAAGACAGTTCACATCATATGTAATCAGAGAAATGCTAATTAAGACAATGAGACACCATTACAAAGCTTAGAATGGCCACAATTCAGAACACTAACAGCACCAAATGCTGACAAGGATGCAGAGCAACAGGACCTCTAATTCATTATTAGTATGAATGCGAAATGGTATGGTTATTTTGGAAGACACTTTCCCAGAAAACTAAACATACTCTTACCATACAATCAAGCAACCACACTTTTTGGTATTTACTGAAACAAACTAAAATTTTATGTCCACATAAAAGCCTGAACATGTGTGTTTAAAGCAGCTTTATTCATAATTACGAAAACCTGGAAATAGCCAAGATATCCTTCAGGAGGTGAATGGATAAATAAACTGGTACCTTGAGACAATGAAATGTTATTCAGCACTAAAAAGAAATGATATATCAAGCCATGAAAAGACATAAAACCTTAATGCATATTACTAAGCAAAAGAAGACAATCTAGAAAGGATTCCATCAATATGATTCCAACTATATTACATTCTGAAAAGGACAAAACTATGAAAACTGTAAAAAGATTAGTGGTTACTAAGGGCTAGGGAGGAAAGGGGAATCAGTATGCAGAGCATAAAAGATTTTCAGGACAGTGAAATTATTCCATATGACACTATAACTTGGAAACATGTCATTATACATTCTTTAAAAGCCATAGAATACATAACATCAAGAGGGAACCCCAATGTAAGCTATGGACTTTGGGTGATGATATGTCACTCAATGTAGATTTATCAGCTGTAACAAATGGACTACTCAGGTACAGGGTGCTGATAGTGTGGGAAGCTATGAACGTGTAGGGGTAGGAAGTATATGGGAACTATATATTTCTTCCCAAATTTTATCTGATCCTAAATCCACTCCAAAAAATAAAATATATTGAGTAGGAAAAATTTTACAATATCAAATAAAAAATTTACTGCATGCCCTGATACTATAATGGAGAGACAAAAAAGAATTAGTGATCTTGAAGATAGATTAATAGAAATGATCCAGTCTAAAGAAGAATTGTTTAACAAAAAAAAAAAAAAAACAGAAAAATGTATAACATATTGGTAACTGGAGTTACAGAGGAGAGGAGAGCGAGAACAACGCAGAAAATATTTGAAGAAACAAAGGCTGAAAATTCAAATTTGGTAAAAGACATAAATTTCCAGATTCAAGAAGCTCAGAGTTCCCACAAAGGAAAAATTATACCTAGACAAATTATGTCAGACTCTTGAAATTAAATATAATGAAATTATCCTGAAAGCAGTGAAATTAACATGACACATTACATATAGGGAGATACCAATTCAATGACTACTGATTTCTCATCAGAAGCTGTGGAGGACAGAAAAGTGCCAAATAGGGAAGAAAAAATAAAAAGCTCAAAGGGGAATTTTGCATCTAGCAGAAATAGCTTTCAAGAACAAAGACTAAATGAGACATTATCAGATTAAAAAAATTGAAGAGAGTATGCTGGGCCCAGACCTACACGAAGAGAAATGCTGAAGGAGTTTCTCAAGGTTGAAGGGAGGTAATACTAAAAGAAAATTGGATCTTCAGGAATAAATAAAGAACACTAGAAATGGTAAGTATCTGGTAAAATATAAGTGATTACTTTTTAACTTTTTAAAAAATATATATGACATATATGATTATTCAAAATAAAAATTATAGTGTTTGGTGGAGTTTATAATATATGTGGATGCAATTCATATGACAATGAGAGCATGTAGGGCAGCACAGGAGAAGACAAATGTACTTATACAGTTGTAAAATTTCTTTTATGTAAAGTAGAAAATATTAACTTGAAATAAAGTTTAAAAAGTTATGAATATCTATTTTAAATTCTAATACAACCTCTAAAATGGAGGGTTATAGGTAAAAAGCCAAAAGTTAAATTATATGAAATTATAAAGATATTGAAATAATCCAAAGAAAGGGCAGACAAAGAAAAAGAGATCAGGAAAGAGGAAACAAAGCAAATAACAAAGTGGTAAACATCAATCCAGCCATATTAACAATTGCATTAAATAATAACATATCCTTCAAAATATGAATCAATTACAAATAAAACTTTATAGTGGGAAAACCCAGCGGACCCTACGCTAATCAAGTGATCAAGTTAATATCACAACATCATGTACTCTGATACCTGCAAAGAACAAGTCAATATTTTTGTCCAAAATAGGTAACCTCAATTTAATAATGAGAAAATATCAGACAAATACAAATTGAGGGGCTCTTACAAAAGAGTTCACTAATACTCATCAAAATTAATAGGCCATGAGAGACAAGGAAAGACTACAAAACTACTAAAAAAGGAAAGACTAAACAACAACTAAATGTAATGACAGATTACTGACCAAATCCTGGAACAAAAAAACACAACCAGCAATAAAGTTTCTGAGACCCAATAAAGTTTACAGTTTAACTGAGTGTTACATCAATGTTAATTTTTTTTTTTTTTTTTTTTTTTTAATTTGAGACTGAGTCTCGCTCTGTCGCCCAGGCTGGAGTGCAGTGGCCGGATCTCAGCTCACTGCAAGCTCCGCCTCCTGGGTTTACGCCATTCTCCTGCCTCAGCCTCCCGAGTAGCTGGGACCACAGGCGCCCGCCACCTCGCCCGGCTAGATTTTTGTATTTTTTTAGTAGAGACGGGGTTTCACCGTGTTAGCCAGGATGGTCTTGATCTCCTGACCTCGTGATCCGCCCGTCTCGGCCTCCCAAAGTGCTGGGGTTACAGGCTTGAGCCACCGTGCCCGGCAATTTCTTAGTTTTTATGGTAACATGTCTACATATGTTAACATTAGGGGAATCCAGGTGAAGACTACATGGGAAATCACTGAACCACTTTTCCCACTTTTCTATAAGTCTAAAATTATTTAGAAATAAAAATTTTTAAAGTATTAATGGATTAAACACTAATTTAAAAGCAGATATTGTCAAAATGGATAAAAAAGCAACAATATGCTGCTTACAAAAGACACACTTTAAAGTTTTGTGTGTTTTTTTTTTAAAAGTATATTTTTTAAAAAGATACACATGAAAATAATGAATATTAAAAGGCAGAAAAATATCAATATCAGATAAATTTACAAAGTATTAACAAAGATAAAGAGAAATATTTCATAATGATAAAAATACTTTCAATGACTGTAATTATTACTAACATAAACTCGAAATAAATAAATTTATCCACATCTCAGTACACAATGTTAATATGCAAAACTCAATTGTATTTTAATATACTGCCAATGAATCATTGGAAAATAAAATTTAAAAAATTATTTATAATCACATGAAATATAACACAATTAGCAATAATGTTAACAAAATATGTGTACTATGTCTTCACTCGAAACTATGGTACATTGCTGAGATAAATTATACAATATCTGAATAAAATAAGAGATAAACTATGTTCATGGATTAAAAAACTCAAAATTTTAAGATATCAGTTCTCCATAAATTGATCTATAGTTAAACATTATGCCAGTGAAAATTACAACAGGTTGTTTAGTAGAAACTAAGAAGCTGATTATAAAGTTTATGTCGAAATGCAAATGACCTACAATAGCTAAAACAATTTTTTTGAAAGAAGAAAATTGGAGGACTTATTTGACTGATTTCAAGGCTCACTGCAAAGCTACACTAAACAAGACAGTGTGATATTGGCAAAAGAATAGTTTTTGTTTGTTTGTTTTTTGTTTTTAAGAAAAGGATGAGAAGGGAATGAGGGATAAAAGACCACAAATTGGGTGCAGTGTATACTTCTCCGACAATGGGTGCACCAAAATCTCACAAATCACCACTGAGGAACTTACTCATGTAACCAAACACTACCTGTCTGGTAATTAAAAAGAAAAAAAAAACTAAAAAAAGAAATATTTGTTTTAAAAAAGAATACAGCAGCAGCTCTCAAATTGTGTTCCAGGATTGAATTGCAACTATTTTTCTAATAATGGTAAGATACTAATTGCATTTTCACTCTCACACTCTCACAAGTTTACAGTGGAGTTTTCCAGAAGGTAAATGATCTATAAAATCTCAACAGATTTAATGTAGAAACAGACATTAAAGTAAGTTTTAGTGTAAAACAATGCTCTTTTTCTCATTAACTTTTCATTCTGAAATATATAAATATTTTTACAACATTATGTTTTTTATGTTAACATGTATTGGGCTTATTATTGATTTCTATACAAATTAATAGATATTTATTATTGAGCTCTCATGGAGATGTACAAGGAGGTTAATGTTGTGTTCATGCCTACTAACAAAGCATTCACTCCGCAACCCATGAATCAAGAAGGAGTCATTTCAGCTTACAAGTTTCACTGTTTAGGAAAGACATTTCATAGAGCTATAGCCGCCACATATACTGATTCTTCTGATGGATCTAGCCAAAGTAAATTAAAAACCTCTGGAAAGGATTCACCAGTCTAGATGTTATTAAGAACATTCATGATTTATGAATGGAAGTGAAAATATCAATATTAGCTGGACTTTGAAAGAAGTTGATTGCAATCTCCATGGATGACTTCAAAGAGTTCAAGATGTAAGTGGAGGAAGTAACTGCCAATGTGGTAGAAATAGCAAGATAACTAGAATTAGAAATG
Source organism: Chlorocebus sabaeus (assembly GCF_047675955.1). Lineage (NCBI taxonomy): Eukaryota > Metazoa > Chordata > Mammalia > Primates > Cercopithecidae > Chlorocebus > Chlorocebus sabaeus. The sequence continues at coordinate 22,038,693 of NC_132916.1, read as the reverse complement.
AAACCTGAAGGTGAGACTGAATTGCTGCAATCTCATGATAAAACTTTAAAAGATAGGTGTTGCTTTTTAATGGAGGAGCAAAGAAAGTGGTTCCTTAAGATGAAATCTACTTCTGGTGAAGATGTTCTGAACATTGTTGAAATCAAAACAAAGAATTTAGAATATTCCACAAACTTGGTTGATAAAGCAATGGCAGGGGTTGAGAGGACTGACTCCAATTTTGAAAAAAATTCTTCTCTGGGTAAAATGCTATCAAACAACATCCCATGCTACAGAACAATCTTCTGTGATAGAGCCAATAGATGCCACAAACTTCTTTATTGTCTTGTTTTAAAGAAATTGCCATAGTCACGTCAACCTTCAGCAATTACTATCCTGATCAGTTAGCAGTCATCCATCAACATTAAGGCATGATCCTCCACCAGCAAAAAGATTATGACTTACTGAAGACTCATAATCATTAGCATTTTGAGCAATAAAATATTTTTAAATTAAGGTATGCACATTGATTTTTTTAGACAATGTTATTGCACACTTAATAGACTACAATATAGTGTAAGCCTAACTTCTATATGAGAAACCAAAAAAAACCAAAAAAACATCATTGACTCACTTTATTGCAGTATTTGCTTTTGTGATGTGGTCTGGAACTCAACCTGTAATATCTGAGGTATGCCTGTGATTTTGAATGGATCATCATGAACATAAAAAACAATAAACATTCTAGAAGCAAACATTTTAAAGATATGTTAGGGAGGACACAGAGAACACAAATCATAAAAGAAAAAAATGATAAACTTTATTAAAATTAAAAAGTGTTGCTCTTTGAAAACTACTCTTACAAAAATAAAAAAGCAAGTCACAGAATGGAAGAAAATTTTGCAATACATATATTTGACATGGAACTTATATCCAGATTACAAAAAATATTTACAACTCAATAATAAGATAACAACTCAATAAAAATAAGCAAATATTTAATAATACTTAACAAATGAAAGTACTGAGTGACTAATAAGTGCAAGAAAAAATGCTCACCATCATTATTCATCAGAGAAAGGCAAATTAAAGCTGAATTACTACTTTATACTCATGAAAATAGCTAAATTCAAAATTTACTCACAATCCCAAGTCTGGGTAAGGATATGCAGCAACTAGAGCTCTATGCTACTGATGGCAATTTAATGTGGCATAACCCACTTTGGAAAAATGTTTGTCAGTTTCTTGGAGTTCAACATATTCATACCATGTGACCCAGCTATTCCACTCAGGTATTTTCACAAAGAAATAAAAACATGTTCACACAAAGTTTTATGCACAAATATTAATGGCATCTTTATTAACAGTATTCAAAACCCGCAAACAACACAATTGTCAATCAATTGGTTTGTGTTGAGTGGTTAGGCAAAATGTGATTTCACACAAGAAATACTACTTAGCAATAAAAAAGAAAGGGATTATTGATACATACAAGAGATTGAATCAACCCCAAATTACTATCTTGGGTGAAAAAGCCAAAGGGTGTATATTGCATGAATCCACTTATATAAAATTCTTTGAAGTGCTAACTAATCTACAGGGATAAAAGAAGAAAAAAATCAATGCTTGCCTGGAGCAGTGGGTAGCAAAAGAAATATTCTGCAATGGGACAATGGGATACAAGGAACCTCAAGGGGATAATGAAAATGTTCTGTACTTGACTGTGGAGGTGAGTTCTTGGATGTGTACCACTGTCAAAACTGATAGAATTAGATGCAGTGTATTGCATGTAAAATTGATATACATTCCAAAAAAATTAAACAATCTATAAATGTGACATCTAAATAAATTCTAAACTAACATTTATTTGTACATATACATTGGTTAAAGCTACATATGCATGCCATCAGTCAATCTACTCATTCAACACATAAGTCTTATGTGGAATGTATGGAAAGAAAAATCAACCTGGACTATTTATATTCTAAAACTGGGAAGAATGACACAAACAGACAAGATGAGGCCTTATGAAGGCAGTATGTTGAGAGAGGATAGCTTATCCTATCATTTTTCTATGCATCGTTAGGACTGTAATTACAATTATCTAATGGTCTCCACCAAGTTCAGATACTTCTGTTTTTTTTTTAACTATTCTTAATAGATTATGTTAGTTCAGAACTACACAATATGGAAAAGTGGATTAGTCAAGAACTTTTTTAAAAAGTCAGTCACACTGTGAAATGAATTAAGTACATTTACCTAAGAGTCAACTCAAGCAAACATACCAATTATTATTACACACAGTGTATATCTATAATAATAAAGTCTTCATAAAAAGATTTTATAAGCTCATCAATCAATCATTAATGTATTAAAAGAAAGTCTCTCTCCCTTTACTCTTTAGTTTATTATTCTATTATTTTACCTGGATCTTGCTTGGTGGTTGAACCACTCATAAGAGAAAGTATCAAGTCTACAGACAATATTTTACTCACAGCAGCATGAATAGGGTAGAAAATCATAATTTTCTTGGAGAGTGTCAAAGGGGTCACCAGGATGAGAAAAGTCCATCAGGGGTCACTACTGTGAGAAAAGAACATCAGTGATGAAAGAACGAGAACAGATACCAGTGGTCTGGCCTGTGTATTGAGTGAAAGGTAGATCAACAAAATCAATTCAGCATCTAACTCTCAAAGAATAATCATTGGCTTTGGGAGGCCGAGATGGGCGGATCACGAGGTCAGGAGATTGAGACCATCCTGGCTAACACGGTGAAACCCCGTCTCTACTAAAAAATACAAAAAAAAACTAGCCGGGCGAGGTGGCGGGCGCCTGTAGTTCCAGCTACTCAGGAGGCTGAGGCAGGAGAATGGCGGGAACCCGGGAGGTGGAGCTTGCAGTGAGCTGAGATCCGGCCACAGCACACCCCAGCCTGGGCGACCAAGCGAGACTCCGTCTCAAAAAAAAAAAAAAAAAAAAAGAAGAAGAATCATCATTGGGACCCCTTTTTTACAGAGATCCAACTACTCATGCTATGGGCCTCATAGCTCAAGGAAAATGCCATATTAGAGTGGAGAACCTGATTCTCCTTTGTTTTGGCACATCCTTTTTGGTATTCCTTGCTGTGTGTGGCCCCAGTAAATGAGTTCTTCTGTTTAACCAAGTATTACATAAATTGCAGAGACATTTTACTTTGCAATTCCTCAAAGTTCAACTAGGTCTTAATCAATTAAAATGTTTAGTTCTCACTATTGCTATTTTTATTCACCTATTTTTTCTTCTTTTTTTATATTATACTTTAAACTCTGGGATACATGTGTGCAATACGTACAGGTTTGTTACATAGGTATAAATGTGCCATTGTGGTTTGCTGCAACCATCAACCCATCATCCACATTAGGTATTTCTCCTAATGCTATCCCTCCCCTAGACCCCCAACCCCAACTGGTCCCAGTGTGTGATGTTCCCCTTCCTGTGTCCATGTGTTCTCATTGTTCAACTCCCACTTATGAGTGAGAACATGCAGTGTTTGGTTTTCTGTTCCTGTGTTAATTTGCTGGGAATGATGGTTTCCAGCTTCATCCATGTCCCTGCAAAGGACATGAACTCATCCTTTTTTTATGGCTGTATAGTATTCCATGGTGTATATGTGCCACACTTTCTTTATCCTGTCTATCATTGATGGGAATTTGGGTTGCTTCCAAGACTTTTCTATTGTGGATAGTGCTGCAATAAACATATGTGTACATGTGTCTTTATGGTAGAATGATTTATAATCCTTTGGGTATATACCCAGTAATGGGATTTCTGAGTCAAATGGTGTTTCTGGTTCTAGATCCTTGAGGAATCACCACACTGTCTTCCACAATGGTTGAACTATTTACACTCCCACCAACAGTGTAAAAGCATTCCTATTTCTCCACATCCTCTCCAGCATCTGTTGTTTCCTGACTTTTTAATGATCACCATTCTAACTGGCATGAGATGGTATCTCATTGTGGTTTTGATTTACATTTCCCTAATGACGAGTCATGATGAGCTTTTTTTTCATTTTTGTTTGCCACATAAATGTCTTCTTTTCAGAAGTGCCTGTTCATATCCTTCACCCACTTTTTGATGGGGTTGTTTGTTTGTTTCTTGTAAATTTGTTTAAGTTCCTTGTAGATTCTGAATATTAGCCCTTTGTCAGATGGATAGATTGCAAAAATTTTCTCTGATTCTTTGGGTTGCCTGTTAATTTGATGATAGTTTCTTTTGCTGTGCAGAAGCTCTTTAGTTTAATTAAATCCCATTTGTCAGTTTTGGCTTTTGTTGCCATTGCTTTTGGTGTTTCAGTCATGAAGTTTTTGCCCATGCCTATGTCCTGAATAGTATTGCCTAGGTTTTCTTCTAGGGTTTTTATAGTTTTAGGCTTTATGTTTAAGTCTTTAATCCATACTGAGTTAATTTTTGTATAAGGTGTAAGGAAAGAGTCCAGTTTCAGTTTTCCACATATGTCTACCCATTTTTCCCAACACCATTTATTCAATAGGGAATCCTTTCCCCATTGCTTTTGTCAGGTTTGTCAAAGATCAGATGGTTGTACATGTGTGATATTACTTCTGAGGCCTGTGTTCTGTTCCATTGGTTTATATATCTGTTTTGGTACCAGTACCATGCTGTTTTGGTTACTGTAGTCTTGTAGTACAGTTTGAAGTCAGGTAGTGTCATGCCTTCAGCTTTGTTCTTTTTGCTTATTATTGTCTTGGCTATATGGCTTCTTTTTTGCTTTCATATGAAATATAAAGTAGTTTTTTCTAATTCTGTGAAGGAAGTCAATGGTAGCTTGATGGGGATAGCAATGAATCTATAAATTACTTTGGGTAGTATGACCATTTTCATGATACTGATTCTTTCTACCATGAGCATGGAATGTTTTTCCATTTGTTTGTGTCCTCTCTTATTTCCTTGAGCTGTGGTTTGTAGTTCTCCTTGAACAGGTCCTTCACATCCCTTGTAAGATGTATTCCTAGGTATTTTATTCTCTTTGTAGCAATTGTGAATGGGAGTTCACTCAGGATTTTTTGGTGTATAGAAATGCTTGTGATTTTTGCACATTGATTTTGTATCCTGAGACTTTACTGAAGTTGCTCATCAGCTTAAGGAGATTTTGGGCTGAGATGATGGGGTTTTCTAAATATACAACCACGTCATCTGCAAACAGAGACAATTTGACTCCCTCTCTTCCTATCTGAATACCCTTTATTTCTTTCTCTTGCCTGATTGTCCTGGTCAGAACTTCCATTACCATTTTGAATAGGAGTGGTGAAATAGAGCATCCTTGTCTTGTGCCAGTTTTCAAAAGGAATGCTTCCAGCTTTTGGCCATTCAGTTTGATATTGGCTGTGGGCTTGTAATAAACAGCTCTTATTATTTTGATATATGTTCCATCAATACCTAGTTTATTGAGAATTTTTAGCATGAAAGAGTGTTGAATTTTATCCAGGACTTTTCAGAATCTATTGAGATAATCATGCGGTTTTTGTCATTGGTTCTGTTTATGTGATGGATTGAGTTTATTGAGTATATTGTGTTGAACCAGCCTTGCATCCTAGGGATGAAGCCGACTTGATTGTGGTGGATAAGTTTTATGATAAGCTGCTGGATTTGGTTTGCCAGTATTTTAGTGAGGATTTTTGCATCAATGTTCATCAGGAATATTGGTCTAAAATAATCTTTTTCTCAGATTATCTCTGCCAGGTTTTGGTATCAGGATGATGCTGGCCTCATAAAATGAATCAGGGAGGATTCCCTCTTTTTTTATTGATTGGAATAGTTTCAGAAGGAATGGAACCAGCCCCTCTTTGTACCTCTGGTAGAATTCGGCTGTGAATCCATCTGGTCCTGGGCTTTTTTTGGTTGGTAGGCTATTAATTACTGCCTCAATTTCAGAACTTGTTATTGGTCTGTTCAGGGATTCAACATCGACTAACCCTAAATGTAAATGGGCTAAGTGCTCCAACAAAAGACACAGACTGGCAAGTTAGACAGAGTCAAGACCCATCGGTGTGCTGTATTCCAGAGACCCAACTCATGTGCAAAGCCACACATAGGCTCAAAATAAAGAGATGGAGCAAGATTTACCAAACAATTGGAGAGAGAGAGAAAAAAAGCAGGGAGTTCAATCCTAGTCTCTGATAAAACAGACTTTAAACCAACAAGCATCAAAAAAGACAAAGAAGGGCATTACATAATGGTAAAGGGATCAATGCAACAAGAAGAGCTAAATATTCTAAATATATATACATCCAATACAGGAGCACCCAGATTCATAAAGCAAGTACTTAGAGACCTACAAAGAGTCATAGACTTCCACACAATAATAGTGGGAGATTTTAACATTCCACTGTTAATATTAGACAGAACAACAAGACACAAAATTAACAAGGATATTCAGGACTCTGGACCAAGCAGACCTAATTGACATCTACAGAATTCTCCACTCCAAGTCAACAGAATATACATTCTTCTCAGCACCACATCACACTTATTCTAAAATTGACCACATAACTGGAAGTAAAACACTCCTCAGCAAATGCAAAAGAACGGAACTCATAACAAACAGTCTCTCAGACCACAGTGCAATCAAATTAGAACTCAGGATTAAGAAACTCACTCAAAACTGCACAACTACATGGAAACTGAACAACTTACTGGGTAAATAATGAAATAAAGGCCAAAATAAGTAAGTTCTTTGAAACCAATGAGAACAAAGACACAACGTACCAGGATCTCTGGGACACAGCAAAAGCAGTGTTAAGAGGGAAATGTATAGCACTAAATGCCCATAGGCAAAAGCAGGAAAGATCTAAAATTGACACCCTAACATCAGAATTAAAAGAACTAGAGAAGCAAGAGCAAACACATTCAAAAGCTAGCAGAAGACAAGAGATAACTAAGATCAGAACAGAACTGAACGTGATAGAGATAGGAAAAACCCTTCAAAAAATCAATGAATCCAGGAGCTCGTTTTTTGAAAAGACTAACAAAATAGACCATTAGCCAGACTAGTAAAGAAGAAAAGAGAAAGGAATCAAATAGACACAATAAAAAAAGATAAAGGGGATATCACCACTGATCCCACAGAAATACAAACTACCATAAGTGAATACTATAAACACTTCTACACAAATAAATTAGAAAATCTAGGAGAAATGGATGAATTCCTGGACACATATACCCTCCCAAGACTAAACCAGGAAGAAGTTGGTTCACCTATTAAACATGTTCAAATTGTCTCTTTAGTAGAGGGGACAAGAGAGTCAGTTTAACTTTGTCAGCTCGGCAAGTCTCAATTGACCGGAGTAAGGAATTGCTGCCAAGAGCTGTGGATGTCTCCATATTCAGAGCTGTGCACAAGAAATCAAGAGTGGAGTAACAGGGCTGTCTGTCCGGGCACAGTGGCTCATGCCTGTAATCCTAGCACCTTGAGAGGCCGAGGCAGGTGGATCACCTGAGGCCAGGGGTTTGAAACCAGCCTAGCCAACATGGTGAAACCCCAACCCTGCTAAAAATACAAAATTAGCTGGGAGTGGTGGTGCATGCCTGTAATTCCAGCTACTTGGGAGGGTGAGGCAGGAGAATAGCTTGAATCTGGTAGGCAGAAGTTGCAGTGAGCTGAGATTGCACCACTGCTCTCCAGCCTGGGCAACAAGAGTGAAACTCCATCTCAAAGGAGAAAAAGAAAAAGACCAGGAAAGAGAGTACAACTAGGTCATCATGACAAGTAGGAGGTTCATAAACAGAAAGAAGCTGGAATCCAAAGCCTTTGGATCTGAATATCTGAGATTAGGTAGTGGGTCATTTAAGTACAGTGCTAGATTAGTACCTGAAATTGGATTTGTCACCTCCTGCATGAGGGAAGACAGTGTGTCAGGGACACTAAAAGAGCTGGCAGTAGAGATCACTGTAATATTGAGAATTATGGAGATCTTATTCCCTTCAGTGTACATTCTGCAAATGTCAGCTATACCCACTGCTTTCTCATTTTTGCCCTCTGTCTACCTGCCTTGAACATCTCCGACAGTTAAAGATGAAAGGTGTAGAGATTTTGCTGGCTTTTAGCTGGGGAAAGGAAAGTCTCCAGGCCAAGAATTATTTGGAAATGCCTCCCCCACAGTGTGAGTATAATTAATTCCATGATACTACCATGCTGTTACCTGTTAAATCAATCATCCTCCATAGCTACAGTAAAACATGGTTGTGTATTTTACTATCTCATATCTTTTTTTGTGTAGACTTTACCATAATTTGGTGATGCTCTGCCAGTGTTAACACATTGCTCCTTAAAATGTCCTGAAAAAATATTTTCAAAATATGGACTCCCTTACCCAAGTTTAAAGACACTGAATGCCTGGTTTCGTTCTTGGAGTTGTGATCATTAGTATAATCATGTAGTATGAGGGACAAGGTACAGCTAAAATTTTTGTTCTCGTGCTTCAGATTTTCTCCTACCTATGTTCAAAGCATCCAATTCAAAGCATATAATAGAGGCAATAATAAAATAGTAGAGTTTTTTGTTTTTTTTCCCCAGGAATTGGGTTCTCATCTCTGAATGATTGACAAGTGACTTTGGGCAAATGACTTGGCCTCTCTCTGTATCCTTATGTTAACTGGAGGCAATAATATCCAATCTACCTATTTCACAGTATTCATATGAGGATATCAGAAAGTAGAGACGAACATGCTTTGAAAACCTGAAAATATGAGAATAAGAAATTATAAAATAAAATTTAAAATTGTAACAGTGAATTTGGTAGAGTTCACTACTTGACAATTAGTAAGTTAAATACATCTATTGCTCATGTTTAACTTATTCTAAAATTACTTAGGAAATAGTATATATCTTCTGATTATTTTTGACATTATTTTTAAAGGATACTGTCCAAAGTGTAATAACTTATTTCAAGTATGATTATTCCTTACACAGAGTAGAAAATAAGTCATATTTCTCTCACCTGCTTAAATTTTTATTAATTTTTAGCAAAGTATACCAAAACAAAACATCCTGGTTTGTAAAAACCAACGTCTATTTAAATACAGGGATCTAAACTATAAGAGTTACCAGCTGATGCTACTTGGCTGAGATTTCTGCCATTATCTAGTAAGCCAGTCCTGTAAAGATCATGTCACTCTTGTGTCACTATCTTAGAGGATTGAGACAGACAGAATGATTTAATCAATATAATTACTACACTAGGGTTCAAAGAAAGCGTGTCTTGTGCCTCTCAGGACAGGTACTCAGAGCGTGTCTGAGGAGGAGATGAAGTTTGGTCAGCTTCGTTGACAGGCCACACTTTGGTTGACTCTTTAATCACTGTTTTTGTTTTGCATTTTCTTTGATTTAAGGAGGAAAAGAGGAAAGAGAAAGACATCTTTTTCTTCCGTGTGTGTGTGTGTGTGTGTGTGTGTGTGTGTGTGTCAGGTTCTCACTCCCATTGCCCAGGCTGCAGTGCAGCAGGGCACCATCTCAGCTTTCTGCAGCCTCCGCTTCCCTGGCTCAGGTGATTCTCCCACCTCAGCCTCCTGAGTAGTTGGTACTACAAGCATGCACCAGCATGCCTGTTTAATTTTTTGTATTTTTGGTAGAGACAGGGTTTCACCATATTGCCAGGCTGGGTTTTTGTTCTTTGTATCAACAATTTGATTATGAATAATTTAGTAGAAATAATATTCTGTGATTAGTTTTATCTCATGTACGATTTTAGTATTTTTATTTTCTGTGAATATTTGAATAAAAACATCCCATGTAAACATTCATTGTACTTTTTTCTCTCTTCTACGCTCTCTTCCTTTTTTTCCTACAGCAATCATGTTAGGGCAGCATCATGGGTTGAGAACAGTACTGCTGTTAGCCTGGAAGCACCTGGATGAGTTCTGATGTGTGTGATCTTGGGAAAGTCATTGATCCTTTCTGGGTGAAAAATGATGTTGCATGTGCCAATGTCAAAGGTCCTCTCTAGTTCTAAACAGAGTCAACTTATTTTCTTAAAATCAATCCATGTGATGATTCTCTTTTGGAAATATCACCTATTCCTCTCATTGTGTCAATTAACACTCCTCCAGTAAAGTTTTTGTGTGTCTCAAGAAATGTAGTTGAAATACAGCTGAGTGTCCATGGAAGGCTTAGCTAAAGAAAAACTGAAAATTCAATACTTATGAGGAAAAACACTTACTAATGGCATGTAAATTGATACAAAATCACTTGATTGAGATGAAAAGCTCGTTATCTTTTTTCAAACATTAAGTGTGCATGTATCTGATGAGTGATTTATTATAGAGAAGCTGAGGCTCAATGTATATAATATTTATCTTTACAGGAATATTTTGGGGACTCCAATAAGTCACCAAATGCAACCCACAATATATTTTAGAATTCCATCATTAGCTCACTGAATAATATTTTTTTGTAATTTAGCTTAACAAGCACATTTGTGAAGTATCATGTAGCCTTCCAACGCTCCAGGCAAAAGAACCCTCTTAAGGCAGATTTTCTGGATGGTGAAGGCTCTCCATGTGGCTCCCTGACAGATTATAGGGCTTCTCTATAGGTTAAAATGTGCAGTTATCCTGCTATCTGCAAAAGTAAAATATCACATATCACAGTACTCTAGGTACACTGTCACCGTCTCCTAGTTGCCTTTGCCCTCCTTTCCATTTAGTTATCTCTGGCTTTCTAGAGCTCTTGAACTTGAAAAAGGTTAGACAGCACACCGCTGGAGCAGTTTGTGAGCATCAGCAGATTTAGCTTGTAATTTCATTGATCTATATGGGCTCACTGTTTGCAAACCAGCTGCCGCACTGTTTCCCTACAGCTACTGATCTCAGTAGCATTGATTTTTTTCCCCCTTACATTAACATAGCATTACTCCTTTAATGGGCAATAAATGGCTGGATGTAAATACAATCAGGGCTGCAACAACAAAAGGAAACCATCAGACTCATTTTTATTTAAGATATTCTTTCCATTAATATTTGCCATAAAATTATAACGCAAATTATTGACAAAAGTAATGCAATTTTGATTTTAGTCCATTTTATTCGTTTGTAGATATGTGGTGTCTGCCAAGTGGTCTTCTCTTCCTAATGCATTAGGCAAAGCAATACAATAACGGTGCCTTTATGGATACTGTAAATTTGCACCATTACGTTAGTACAGCTAAATTCTATTCATGAAAGAAAGTAGAAAGCAGTACAAAGGTTTACACTTAACTTCACCTATCCTGAAAATGAAGGTGTCTCAGATTGTGTCAACTGGCTAAATGACACCAATAAAATCTTGGTTGATTTCAATAAAATTAGAAAAATATTGACTAATCTTTGATATTAAAGAACCCAGTCTACATCACATTAAGATGTAACCCTTACACATCTTCCTGCTGTATGTTTAAAGTGGGTGTCTGTATGTATGCAGGGCGAACACTATTTAGACATTATTTCTCAGAGTTCCTTTCTGGAGTTCAACACTGTAAATGGTAACTGTGGGAGAGGATATAAAAAGCATGCATTTTAAAGTTAATTATACACAGATATATTCTAGGTGGTGAAGGACGTGAAAAGAACCTAAAAACAGATCACTTCTGGTGATCAATTCAGTTACTTTAAAGAAGCAAATCACCATTAAGCCCAACCGATAATTTCAATTGTAACAAAGCAAAGTCAACAATATATTTTATTTTACCTGTAGAATTTTGACTGGTTTCTATCTCTACTGACAATATAGAAATAATCTCTCATACTCAACACGATCTCTAGTACTAAGTTTAATGATTCATTTTTTTGTTCGTTTTGAGATGAGCAAAAATCTTTTGGCAGCAACTTTCTCAGCTCTTTTACTCCAGGACACTGACAAGTATGATTTTGAATTTTTAAGAAAATTGTTCTGAATCTAAAGCCTTCTTAAAAATCACCTATGTTTAGCCATGACTTTATACATTTTTATTTACTTTCTCAATATTTTTCTATGAGTTTCCAAATTTCACTGAGGTTCAGGTGCTATTACATCTCAAATAAGTGAGAATAGCCATTTATTTTCAGCAATAATTTTTACGGGTGTTTTGTTCATTGGTTTTCTTTTTTAAAGATTATGTATTATGGAAAGATGATAAGAGTATTGATCTGAAGTTAGATTCACCAGAATCAAGGATAGAGATGGCAAAAAAAATCTAAAACATCCTCAGAACCTTCCAATGCAATTCTTACATTTAAATGGTTTTATTACTGTTTTATTGTTGTCACTGTTACTTACAAAAACACTTACTCATCTCTTTCACTCTAATGTCTTTTTCCAAAATTATGTCATTGTCTATAGTTTTCATCAGCAGTCTGACCCATCTCCAAACAAAAGACTTGTAAATGACTTTGGTATAAACAGTACATTATTTTTATGGTATTTATCGTCCAAAGTCTCACTTGTAAACAATAAGCTACTGGCGAGGGTCTGTCATTGTCTGTGGGTGATTCCGCTACCTGCAATACTTCTGTACTTCCTGTAATACTCATCTGTTCTGCTGCCTTCCATGTACCAATCAATTTTAAAAGATGTATTTATTTACTGTAAATGAATCAAATGCTCCTCATTTCTTTCTTGATGGTGAAAAGAAAATAAGAAGAGTGAGATTTTCTCTCTTTCAATTCCATGACTCCAGATTTAGAAGGGAAAGGAATACTTAGGAAAATGAAATACCTTTGTAATAATTTGTGGAGGTGGGGAATAAACAAAAATGTTTTATGTAAATACTGTTTCCTTTTTAGAATTTTATCTAATCTAAATTTTATATATTTTTATATATAGATATATAGATAACCAAGTTTATTTCTATTATCTTTATGACAATAAATTCCAGCCCAAATTCTATGTGATCCAGTAGTGTCCAAAAAGTTTTTAATATTTCAAATATAGTAACCATAAATTTTATTATTCAATTAATATGTAAAATTATTTAAGACCACACTGAATTGTTTGTTACAACTTTATTTCTCTTCAATATGTGACAGGCTTACTTCCAAACTGCAATACCATAAATACAAAATTATTTAGAATCTTTAAGAAACTAGGCTTTCTGGATTAACTTATACAACAAACCTACTAGTTACCAGAAACTATTTACTGAGCACTAGTTGCAAGTTAGAAATGATCAAGATGTGCCCCCAGCCTCAGCTTACAGTCCAGCAGAGTTACATAAGGATATACAACTCAATCTATTTTTTTGTGTGTAAAACTTCCTAGAACTGACGAGACACTTCCTTCTTTACTGATTATAGCAGACAATGGTCTATGGCCCCCACATCATGGGCACACAGAAAAACTACATCTCTCAGGTCCCTTGTAGCTAGCTAGTGACACGGATAATGAAATGTTGGCAGAAATGATGGGTTTTGCTTCCAGGCATGACTTCTAAAATATCTCATGCAATCCTCCATGGAACCTCTCTTCCTTCACCTATTAACTAAACAAATGAAGAGGGTCTATCACGGAGTTCCAAGAATACTCCTCAGTATGACATACCAAAAGAAAGTAGTATGGATGAAGAGCTTCCAGGAGAACCTCCTGACCCACATTGTCATGAGTGGGAAACAATATTTTGTCATGTTAAGAGTCTGAGATTTTAGGTCTGTGTGTTCCAACAGCTAGGATTTACTACTCTGACTGTTAATAATTCTCATTGATCATTTTGCAACGCATTGTCCTGTTTTGTAATATTAATACAAAGGCACACATAAGCTTTAGCAGGGAATGCAGGGCTTTGGTTCCTTATGCTAAAGGAGACTCATATTTCTCGCTTTTACGAATTAACTTATTTCCTTTTGTAGATTTTTCCTGACCATATTTTCCTAGGTGTAGAGCAGGGGTGTCATTCTTCATTGAAAATCATGTAGCTGTCTCTGGCTTTAATTTTGTGGGTCTAAAATCTACATAATTAAGCTGAAAATTATTAGCTAATATTTATATAACACTAAGTACCAGGCAAAACTTTAATCACATGCAAACTTCATTAAAACGCTGTAAGGTAGATATTATCATACTTATTTTATATCTGAGGAGATGGAGATTTTACGGAATTGAAATAAATTACCAAATGAGTAAATTCTAGCACAAGTACTTGACCCTAAGTCTGTGAATGCTCAAACTATTAATTATCTTAAGCATATGTAGTTAAGTAGTATCTTTTACTAGAATGGCTCAAGTAATAATATGTGACAGGATATTATCTTATGAAGTTTATATTGACCTCTGATAGCCCTCTTCCCTTTTAGTAGGGTGTATTTTATTTCTTGACTATGTACTTGATAGATTATAGTTCCAGCAAGATGAGATGTATTTTCTTATAATAGATTTGTAATAATCTCTTATCTAATATACAAGGCTATAATTTTTTATATTTTAAAATGTTTATTATAGAAAATTTTAAATACATTTTTAATGTATTTGTAAAGAATATATGATCCCATATATCAACTATACAGTTTTAGCAATTATCAGATAATGGCCAATCTTGTTTTACAAAGCCTCCACACTCCCCAGATTACTCTGAAGCAAATCTCCAACATCAAAATTGTTTCATTTGTAAGCAGAATAGATACTATCTTTTAGATAATAATATCTAAAAGATACAATTCTGAAAAATATAGAATTGCAGGGTTATAATCATACCTCAAAGATGTTAAAGTAATTTGTGTAGAAATTCTTAAAAGATATTATTCATGTAATTACAAAATAACATATATTGCATGTATGTTGTGTTCCAGGCCTATCTTCAGATGTTCATGTCTTTGAATTCTGGTCAACACATTTAAACAGGTTTGATTCTGTACTCAAATTACACACCTAATTCTTTCTTTGTTCTTGTTGTTCCAAGCAGCCTCCAGGCTGGCTATTACTTAAAAGTTTGTTTTTGTTTGTTTTAATTATTGTGAATTTTTCTTCCATGCCATTAAACATTTACACATCAAATTATTGTCAATAACATTCCTATTTTATAGTTATGTACAACTTGCTTGTTTACAATCTCTACATTACCCACGATGCAACAGAATTAACTGACCACAAGTTATTAACTTTTTCCTATTAATGTTAAAGTTCTAGGAGTAAAAACTAGGACTTAAAAGATAACTACTAATTGCCAGAATTTAATGAAGTGCCTTAATAATTCCTCGAAAGCATGGCCTTGCTTTTGAACAGGAAGTTAGGATTCTTAATCTGTTTCTGGCATCCTGACTCTGACTTGTGTATCATTTTCTGCATCTGTGCCTCACTATCCTTGTTTTTAAAAGAGGAATAACAAGATAATAATACACATGCTTGTGTGCTACACAGAAATCTTGTGAAAATTAATACTCAAAAAGGACTTCAGAGCTTAGTGAGACAAGGCACTTTAGAATATAAACACCATGCAATTATTCTTATTACTGTGAGCTAGAAAAATGCTCACAAGAAATAGCATGATTATTGTGGCATGCATTAAGCCAAATAAGAAAGCAGGCTACTGGGGAATCCCATCGAAGATAAAAATTACTTTGACCAATCCTTCCTTCCCTCCAGCCACTGAAAGAAATTATTTTTATAGCCATGTTAAAATGGTACCCTAACTTCCTTTCATTTTGCTTAAAATCTGTGATACAGGAATTGTGCTTAAATGAAATTTCCATCAGCTTTTACATATTAAAAAAGCAAGTGCATTTTAATGCACATATTGAACATTAAATCATTTTTTGCTGTAGGTTATTGCAAGTAAATAGTAATTGTAAAATAGATTCTTTTTGATGAAACAAAATGAAAATAGACTGCTAAATGTTCACCTCAGATTTTCTCATCATTTCATTAACAGTTCAACTAGGAAAGGTACTTTTATAATGATGGGCACGAAAATCATACTCATCAGTTTGCATCCATATGCATATATTGGTACACTGACTCTGTTGCCTTAAAATAACAGAACAGAAATATATGAAATGCTTATGCTCCTTAAAATTATTTGTGAGGACTATTTTATTTAACAATTATCTCTTTATTCACAATATTCAAACACCAGATTAATTAAGATATGTAACCAAATTTAAATAAGAATCAATTTGCAATTCCACAGTCTTGTCTTTTTAGGAAACAGGAATTAGAAAAATAAAAATTAGTAAAACAGGTTAGATTCTTAGTGGACTAGCCACAAACTTCTGTCCTACTTTTGTGTCAACGGTAAACTCAAACCCTTTCCATCCCCATTTACTTTTTGTATCTTTATAAAATATTTTTCTATAGGTTCAACTGTTTTACATTTCCACATATGGCTTGCCCCCAAACCTAAATTAAAGTAATCATGCACTTTCAGACATTGGGAAAACTGTAAAGATTCAGACTGTTTTACACAAGAATAATAAAACAGCAATGCCTTAAAAGGACACTTTCAGCTGGTGCAGACAGGGAGCAGAGAATGCTACTACTGAGCTTGCATTGCCACCTATGGTTTCTATCTGACAGTTCTCAGGGAAAAGAAACGTGCTCCGTCCTCTGGGTGTACAGCGGCACCTGGGCACTATGCTTCTAACTTTAGCTCAGTTTGGAATAAACACCTTACAGCCTTACAGCATGTGAGCGCTGAGTCAAATCCTAAATTTGGGAAATACATATACTTGATTTAAATTCTCATGAATGCAATAAATTAACATCTCACAAACTTCATCACTTTAATACATACTGTCAACCTTACACAAATTCTCAAATTCTGGTAGTCAACATTCCTTTAAATAACAAGCATTTTGATACTTACTTTCAATTGTAGAAATCCCTGAGGAAAACATTCCTGTTTGCTGACCTCAAATTTTACCACTTGTCAAATGATGCAAGTTAAATTGTACACACTCTATGTTTTCACTTCCGAGCTACATGGTGAGCTTGTTGGGAGCAGAGGCTGCTCCTCATGTCATTGCACACCCACACACTGATGGCAGAGTGCTGGGCTCAGAGAAGCGGTTCTATCAAGTTGAGCTTATTGATATGTCCTCTTGACTTTATCTTATGACTAATTGTCTTAGGTCCAGTTCCCTAGGAGCAGGGCCTGAGCAAATAGATTAAATGCACATGATGTAGTGAGAACATGATCGTCAAGCAAAGCTTCCGAAGTGGGGAGAAAAACAGGGTAGGAAACAACTGAGCAAAGATGTGGCCTCAAGCCAAATCTAGCATTGGCCTGCTCCTCAACATGGATGGAAGGGGAGTTCTGAAGTGTAAAGTGTGCCACACAAATGCCTCTCTTTGAGGCTGGAGGGCCAGCCAGTTGTACCCCTTATTACTGAGTCTTAGAAATGGCCACCCCTGGATGGTTGGAGCTGTGTAACCTCCTAGGTGAGGCAGCTTCTTCAGCTGAGGGCAAATCTCCAGAGAAGGGGACAGCAGTGAGCTGCGGGTAGCCCCACTCCCAGCAGCTAGAGAACAATAAAAGGGACCTAGTAAAGGGGATCTGGGCAGAACATCTATAGCATCCACTCAAATGTACTTGTTTCTTACATCAAGTTTACTCTATCTAAGCGCAGATTATCCAGGCTACTCTAGTTACAATTCTTGAGGAAACTTACTAGTTTCTGCATTGGTTCTGTGGCAAAAACTGATACTCATCATCTCCTTCCATCACCTAACATATGTTCCTCTCTCTCTCTAGCAAGTCCACTGGCTAAGGTAGCTTACCTCAGGGTGTAACGCAGAGCCCTGTTCCTTAGGATTGAGCTCCTATTCTGATGCCCTTACTAGGAAGGTCATGGTTACTGTACCATTCACAGGTACAAACGAGCATAGGAAGATCCAGAGACACTTCCCTACCCTGCCCAGTGGATCAGCTAAGTGTCAAGCAAGTTCTTACCTCCTCCCTAGCTTTTCTAACTCCCAGAGAAGGAAAGGGTCGATTATTCCTATATTGTGTTTGATGGTCTACTGGCACACACTGCCTAAAGCTACTGAGTGGCATCTGTACCTTTACATTGTAAGTACAGTAGTGGGAATCTTAGTGTACAGCTTAATCCACAGCTGGAAGAAACCCACTATAAAAACACAGAAGTCTAGACTCACAAGGCTTAAGGTTTTAGGATCAGGAAGCACAAATTCTCCAAGTGATTTCTGGAAAGTGATGGTGAATGGAGCCACTCCCACGTTCACCACTTTGCTCCCAAACCCGCATATATTATTAGTTTGCTGGGGCTGCCATAACAAAATACCACAGACTAGCTGGCTTAACTAACAAATTTATTTATTTTCTCACAATTGTGAGGGAGAAAAGTCCAAGATCAAGATGCTGGCAGGATTGGTTTCTCCTGAGACCTCTTTCTTTGATTTGCAGATGGCCATTTTCTTTCCATATACTCACATGGCCTCTCCTTTGAGTGTATGCATCGTTGGTATCTCTTCCTCTTCTTATAAGGACACTATTATATTGGATTATAGCCTTGTGCAACCTTACTTACCTAAGCAAAAGCCATACATGCAAATATCGTCATATTAGGGGTTAGGGCTTCAATATATAAATGGGGGGAATACACAATTCAGTCCATAACATTATGTATTATACCTTTTGCTGACATAGCACCATTGGATATTGGTGTAAGAATATACTACATTCTAAAGAATAATGCCCATCTTTTCAAGGTGTCATGTCCAAACTGGTGCCTAATCTGCATCTTTTAAAGGCCAATCAAGCATTCTACAAGGATAGCACCAGATGCCATAGGTGATGGGACCTATAGGCCCTGCTATGGTTTGCATGCAGTTTGTTTGTCCTCACCAAAACTCATGTTAAAATTGCATCCCCAATGTGCTGGGGTTGGGACTAGCTACAGGTGTTTAGGTCATGAAGGTATGTCCCTTATGAAAGGGCTGGTGTTGTTCTCATGGTAGTGAGTAAGTTCAGATTCTGGCAAGATGGAATTAGGTCTCATGGGACTGGATTAGTTCCCATAAGAGTGGGTTATTATAAAGAAAATTATAAAGCTTGGCATGGTGGTGCAACTCTAAGATGAATAGCTGATGCATTACACTTCCACTCAAGTGTGGCCTTAAGAACAATAGTGAAGGAAGGATATCAACTAATAGGCAGAGCTTTGAGAAGAGCTCCTAGTTAATAACTTGTGTAAAGAGGAAAACAGTTTGAGGTAGTAACACTTATCAATGTTTGGCCCTTCTTCACATGTGCATATCCTTTTTTGACCTTCCGCAACATGTTTTGATGCAGCACAAAAGCCATGTTTCATGTACAACCTATAGAACCGTGAGCCAAATAAACCTCTTTTCTTTATAAACTATCCAGCCTTAGGTATTATGTTATAGCAATACAAAGTGGACTAAGGCAGTCCCCATAGTCATGTACCCACTTCTCTATCTCCTTTGCCAATAAAAGATTGTTCTGGCCTGAGATGTTATTATGCAGAATATCACATCAGCAAATGAAACACTCCACAAGTCCATGAAAAATTATATTGGTCAAAGTCCTACAGGAAAGAAAAGTGAACCCATATGTGTTAATCCTGGTTAGGATAAATTCTACCCTTTTCAAAATGGAAAGGGTCCTACGAAATCAAACTTGCACCAAGTGGCTGATCGAGCTCCTTGGGGAATACTCTCATACAGGACACTTAGCATTAGTTTCTGTTGCTGACAAGTTGGGCATTCAGCAGCAGTGACTGGTTACATAGGCCTTGGTAAGATAGAGCCCATATCCTTAGGCATATACATAGAGTCCATATCTGTCCCATGGCTTCTCCATTCATACACCCATGGTGCCATTATTGTCATAGTCAAGGGCAGGAGCTAAAAACAACCAGCCAAGTCATCCTGTGTATTTGGTTATTTAGCACCTCTTCTACAATGAATCTGCTCTAGCATGCAATGAGAAGAGCGTCATGCTTCCTTTCCACATCCATAGATCCACATACATGTCTCCTCTTAAACCTCTTAGTCCCTGATCTCACAATATTGCTCCTTCGAGATCCCTTGACTAAAGGCTAGATTATTTGTTACTATGGATAAATCCATAAATGTTATCTCAAACCATTTCTTACTTTACACAAGTTAATACTTTAAAACTTTCCCCATTGGTTAGTTTCCTTCCTTCATCATTTTGTTTCAAAGCTACACCTGAATGGAAGTGTAATGCATCAGCTATTTATCTTAGGACCATACCATGGTACCAAGCCAGCTCATCTGTGAACCAGGCTCAAGTTTTATCACCCTCTGTCACTTGATCACAGGAAATCTCCTTGAGGCCTGCCACAGGATAGGTTCCCCTAAGTAGGCTCAGTTATGGAATTTAGAACACAGGGCGTTTATTAAGGAGTCCTCTTGAGAGCAACACTTGTAGAAGGGAGAGGAAGGAAGAAGGATTAGGGAGAATAATTCAAGCTCTAATTCAGTCTTGACCGATTCCATGGGGATTTCCAGATAAATATCTTTGTAGATAGCTAAAAAGGCCCTGCAGAATTAGCTTGCATTGTACCAGTAACCAGGCACTTATACTTGCATTGACCAGTAAAGGGAGTGACCATGAGAGAGGTAGCTCTCTGCAGCCGAAGCAATCCCTGAAATACATGAGAGCTGGAGAGTACCTTAGAATGGTATTCAATTCTGTACAATGTTTTTTCCTATCTAGTTCCAGCCTACAAAGTATAGCCAATATGAGCTCTAAATAATGATGATGCCTCCTTCATAAATGTATTATACACTAGACTCTTCTAAGAAAGAAAATCAGCAAGCAGGTCTTCAAGATTTATAAAATAAATCCTTCTATAATGACCCCTTTTCTTAGCATTTGGTAATTTCCACCAGTCTGTCACAGAAATCTGGCATCTCTACTACATTAAATGTAAGCCATTGCTTTTCAAGCTTCCAAGATACTTCCAAGGGGTGTCTTAGAACTACTCTTGGTTGTTAAGTTCTGTATCACAGGAGGGTCCCCTCATATTAGCATACTCTCCCTTATTTAACTTTATATTCTACCCCACAATCCTAATCCAACACCTTCAGAATCCACTCTCAAGAATGCTTTCTTAGTTACAGCTGTACTTGTTAGCTATTCTTGCAACTCTGAGCATATAATTCATCCCCTCCTTTAGGAAGCTCCACATTTTGTCAACTGTGTTAGGCTAAGATAGTGATCCTAGTTGCTGTTTATGTAGCCAAGAAGGGAGAAGGAGGCAGATCCAGAAGGACTTAGTATCATCCTGTAAAGCATCTGCCTGCCTCATGTGAGTTTTCTCAGTCTTCAACCAAGAGGTGGCAGAGGTATTATCTTTCAACAAGGGGGACCACTGTAAAAGCCAAGAAGTTCCAGGGGAATCTGGGAGTCCAAGGATTACAAGTACAGTAGATCCTCAAATAACATTGTTTCATTTGATGTCATTTTATTGTAACACTGATAAGAAAAGCAATCGATTCTGGCCAGAGCCACTGTTTGTGTAGTTTCTGTCTCCATGTCTGCATGGGTTTCCTCTAGATACTCCAATTTCCTCCAACATCCCAAAGATGTACACATGAGGTGAAGTGGAATGTCCACATTGTCCCATTCTGAGTGTGCATGGGTGTATGGGTGTATGTGTGAGTATGCCCTGCAATGATGGGATGGAGCCCCGTCCAGGGCTGGTTCTTACCTCTGCCCTCAGCTGCCATCATAGGCTCCTAATACCCTTGATGCTGAACTGAAACAAGTGGGTTGGAAAATAAATGAATGAATGGAACACAAATCACTATCAAATAAAAATTCTTCAAGTCTATGATAATCACACAAATACACAACAATAAATGATGCAGGGAGAAAGTGCCCACTGAGCCCACAATATTTATTTGCATTTGAACTGTGTGCTGGCAAGAGGTGCTCCTCACAATTTTTGTTTTGCAAACATTTATACCTTCATTTAACCCACCACCACCATGACCACCATCACTCACTGATTCACCAAAAAAATGGGTAAAGAATTATCTTACGTGTTTTTTATTAATCATTCTTAAGTGTATGTACTACTCACACTTATATCAGTGTTTAATATTAGGAGTGTTTGGGGTCTTTATTTAGAAGTTTGGTGATTTTTTTTTGACCAGAAATACTCCCTAGGAACTTAACTCTTGTTTACATAAATTAGTATATGGTACAATTTGTTTCATTATGTGTTGTTTTATTCAAAATCACCATTTCAAAAAAAATCAATAACATTAAGTGAAGATTTACTCTATATATACCCGGATAACCCTATCCCAAGTTTCAGTGCCTTTTTCTTTACTTTTCATGGCTGGGAATTATGCTTTCTCTTTAGTTCTGTGACTTTTATAATTAAGTCCTATGCCTGGTCTTCAGTTCATCTGCCCTCCAGCTGTAGGAACTGAAGGTCTCTTTACAAGCTGCCAAAGAGGCCCTCTGACTCTCATACTTGGTTTTAAATTGGTGATTGATTGCCCTGAGCCTGTTATTTCATCTCTTTGAAACATCAATGGCATTCAGAAATAGCCTCTGAATTTCACAGTCCTTAAAATTTGTATTTCTCTTGTACCTCTCCAACACCAGAGATTTTACACAAACCAGTGCATCTTCTTCTGCCCATATCCCATCCAGGTTGACCTCAGTGATAACCTTAGCAATTGCACTGTGGCTGCATGGCAGAAGCTACCACCAGTGATAGTTCATTGGTATAAGCCAGCTTTCAAGATTCTAACTTCAGGATGCCATTCTTGAGTTCTGCTTTCTAAGACCACTTTTGGTAGAATTTTAAGCCAATTTCCCTAGAAACAAAGCCTGATCCAGGGTTTTTAGTGCTTTATTGAGGAAGATGTTTTCAGGAGTACCTCTAAGAGTGAGCATGAAGCAGCATAGGGAAGAAGAAAGAGGTGATCAAGAATGTGCTCTCGGGTAAAGTGTAGTCTTGGAATGATCCATTTGTATTGTAGGGAGTCTGAAATATAAATCTCTCTGGAGTGTTGTTCCCTTTTGAGGCAAGAAAGCTAGACTTCTATATCCCTGTATATTCCAGACATTGTTTACATATCATTCCTGAAGGAGGAAAAAAGTGTCATAGCCTCCTTGGCTAGTTTGCTCCTAATAGCTAAGCGCAATTTTTAGGGCGCAGTGGACGGAGAGATGAGGAGTTAGGAGGTGGGTGGATGGGAGCTCTAATACATTTGCAAACAGCATTGCCAGCAGCTGAGGGATAAGTGCAGCAACCCAGGAAGGGGGACCTAGGCAAGGTACCACAGCTTCTACTGAGCTCGAACAATCACTGACCCTGGCATCAGGAAAATCATTTAATTGGTGATCCCAGATAGTTTTATTAAAACAGATTCATCCAGAATCTGTTTGGGCACAGAAAAATGGTAGATATACAAATGTCCACATAACCAAAGATCTATGAAGCAGTTCCATACAATCACACAGAAGAATCAGAATATGTGTACCAAGGAATTTATAAGATGATATTAAACTTGGGACTAGAAGTTGACCCCACATGACATTCTGCTAGAGAGGACATGTAGGACAAATTCATTTGGCTGCCAGCACAACTCTCTTCTCTCCTTCAAGAATGGCTGCCAGCCAGCAGCAACTGAAATTCTATCCAAACACACAGAAAGAACTTTTAAGGTAACAAAATCAGAAAGTCAAGTTCTTAAAAAAATTGATTATAACATTTGTTTTATCCAAGAAGAGAGTTAAAAAAAAGCTTGTTTTGAAAACATCAATAAATTGTTAGTATCTAAAAGAGCAAAAGATCTTATTACAACATCACAATTCTATCCACAGGGTAATTCAATTACTGAGTCTGTTCTACACCAAGCGAAGTCAAGAGAGCATGTTTCCAAAATATTATGACCTTTTCTTTATACACATTTACATCTCTGTCTAGTGTTCCAGTCCTTACACTAACCCAGGAGTTTGGTGTTTCTTTGGCATGACTAAAATGTGAAACACCTCCATCAGCAACATCCCATGATGTCAGCCCATGTTTAACAAGGACATTAAATATTTTCATCTTCTTTCTCCCATTAAACCTTAAAGGATCAACATTCCATTTCAATAATGATTGAGTCTACATATTCCCTATAAAATATCACTGACATGATGAAAAAATAAAAAAGCAAATTTAAAAATGAAAAAATACAAAAACAACTTTTAAAAAATACTTGGCATTGCTAAAATACAGAAGCTATCAATGGTCAAGAAACATTAATTTTTCTTTTCTGGAAGTTGTGAAGGAGAATGACTTAGATTAAAAGAAAAACTGATTGGTGTTGACAGGCCTGTTATTCAACATTAGCAAAGGAGGAGAACTCACAAACTGAGTAGTTAGGTTTCCCCAATGGAACTCAGAAAATCCCCAAGGTCTACACAGTAGGACATAAAGCAAAGACAGCTCCTAGAGGAGGCAGTCTCCCAGAAGGGCGGCCCATTGTTTATCTTTTACTTCATCTGATGCACAATTTGTATGAAGCTTGTATTTTACCGTGGTGTTCTTCAATAAGAGAAGCTGGGTGAGTAAAGAGGGTATGTGGGATTTACAATACCCCAGCCAACTTTAGACCACTTCAATAAATCCAAAAGGAAAGAAAAAATAAATAAAGCCTAGGTAGAACTGTGACTTTCTCTCACACGTGAATTGTCACAATCTCCCTCTTTTGTCCATTCCTACTGGCGACTGCGCCTTTGCACTGTTTTGATATCTCCAAATTCCACCAGCAGGAATTGGAGAAGAGAGTATGTTGAAGAACACGTGTTGAGAGAAAATCAAAGGACATAGAAACTACATGAATACCATCAATAAATAATTTTTCAAATAAAGAATACTAAACAATTATTAAAAGAAATGAGTTAATACAAATTAACTAAGATAGAAAAATCACCAAGGTATTAAGAAAAAAAAAAAAAAGAACAGGTAGGAAAGAGTATCTGCAGCATGGTTAAATTTTTATTTGAAAACTTTAAACATGTTTACTAAATATAATGTATAGTATAGATGTAACATATAATTCAGGAATGGAACAATATGTAACAAAATGTTCGTAGTAATTATATACAAGTGGTAAGATCATAGGGAATATTTTTACTCTTTATATTTTTCTCTATTGTCTAAATATTTACTTTTTTAATCAGAAAAAAAAAATCAATACAAATGTTTCCCTTCTTGGTGGCAGCTTACCATATGGAACTGATAAAAATGTTGATGTTACAATGTATGCACGTGGACTCTCTTCAGTATGTGTTCTTTTTCTGTTGTCTTTACAAGACAATACCTTACATAGAAGTTGAGAATCCAATAGAAGGAAATTCTAACCATTAGGCAAGGCAGGATTTTGCTTCACTCTTGAACTAAATGGCTCCCCATTCAGACTATATATTGGTGTACTTTTGGCAAAAGCACATATCCAAGGACAACGTCAGTGTGATGGTCCTACTTGTTTTATGTGACTGTGTTAAAGCAATTTACATTTTGAAGTTTGGTTACTTGGTTATTTACATAGCACAAACTTCAGACTTCTATTTCTGGTAATGGTAGATTAAATAATTCCTACTAACACTCCTGCTAAAGACACTAAAAAAACTGGATAAATATTCAAATACTTGAATGCATTGGAGAGCTCTGAAGGCCAAGATCTGGGAGAAGCTGAAACCTAGACAAGTAAGCTTGGCAATTGAGCCTACTTTTTCCTTAGGGACATCTGCGGTTCCTGAAAATTTGGCTGAAAGTCGAAGGAGATGAGCAGCTCTTTTGATAGGAGTCAGGGTGAATTACAAGTAGCTTGCTCTCTCAGGGACTGATGCCCAGCTTTGAATCATCTTGATCCTTGAGCTTGGGTTAAGGTGATCCCAGATTGCTAGTTTCTCTGGCTGCCTGACAGAAGCAAAGGTAAATCCTCTCTGGAAAAATATAGTCTCATCCTGTGCTTCATATAACTTTAAAATTTTTCATCCACAATAATTTCTTTTGGTATTTCTTGTAGCATGAATCTTTGGTATTTCCTGCAGTATAAATCTGCTGATCATGAGGGCTTTCAGTTTTTCTTTGATTGAAAATAAATTCATGTCACCTTCATTCCTAAAAGATACTTTTTCCTTGGAATAGAATTCCAGGCTGTTCATAATTGTATCTCAACATCTCGAAGATATAATTACACTATCTTTTGGTTTCCATTGTTTGTACTGTAGCATCACCAGTGCTCAAATTTCCAGGTATCCTGAACTCTGAAATCTATCTATAATGTTCTCAGTAAGTCAACAATAAATGGATTAATTAGGCTTCTATAATAGGTCCCTATTCAAAGCCCCTACTTCCTCAATATCCACTTATTTATCAGTCCACTGCAGAGTAGCTTCTATCCCTAACTTCTGGAACTGTTCTCATTAAGAACAACAGCATCTTTGTTATTGTTTTGTTTTGTTTTGTTTTTAATGCAGCAATATTATCAGAAGGATTGCCCATAGTCAATGACATTTTATGTTGGATTCTCCAATGACATACTCTCTTAGTTTTTCTTTCTCTGTGTATATTCCTTCTGTCTCAACTTTTCAGACTCCTCTTTCCCTGGCAGCCACTTTGACCATATTCACAAGCCTTTTAGTTCTGCAATGTCTCACAGTCTTTGCAATTTTTTGGTCCTTTGTATAGTGTCTTCCTTACTAAACCACCCACTCCTCCTATCTTGTAAACTCCTTTGTCAAGGTAAATTATGTTTATTTTGAATCTCAATCTAAATGCCATTTCCCCTGGGGTGGGCGAGGAACTTTCCTATACCCCGAACACTAGTTTAAGAGCTTCTGTTCTTTTTGCTGTCAACCACTTGGTTGTAGAAGTTCTTTTATCATTAATTGTTGGTTTAATTATATTATTTCTCACTAGGATATCAGTTTTATGAGGGTAAGGACATCTTGTTTTCGGCTGAGTCTCTAGCACATAGTCTAGCCTCCACTAGTCACTCAGTAAATACTTATTAAGTGAATAAGTCTGTCCTATTCTCCCCTTTTTCCATGAACCATGATAGTGCCTATATTCAGCTTTCATTACAGAATTTCTGCAATAGCCTCCAGACATATGTCCACATATTTTCCTCTCTCACATTTCAACCTACACAATGCTTTCATATCAATATAGTCTATTTGGCTTTTATATACTGTTGCTCCTCCTCTCTTTTACAAAATACATATGCCTGGGCAATCTTACTCAATAATCATCTATACATTTACTAATGTAGCTCCAGATATACAAATAAATACACACAGACACACATATATATGTGCTTGTGTGTATATATGTATATACATACACGCACACCTTCTAATTAATGTTATAGTTACATATTTATTAGGTATGAGATTCACAGGCTTGAATATAACAGGTAGGTACTTAAAATATGGAAGATAATGAGTTACATTGTGGGCAGAATGTTGTAGTGACATATTTGTAACAGAATTGTGAATTTATGTTATATCTGTTATATTACAAATCTATGTTTATAACACAATGCCCACATTATAACATTATTTTCCTTATTTCTAAGTTTCTCTCTGTTATCTGCAAGTCTCATTGTCTCAAAACATGGGTAATGATACTACTTTCCATTCTAATTATGAAATGTTTAAGTATCTTTCTTTCCTCTTAATTCCACTTATTTCACAGAAATGTTGGTTGCTCTGTCAAACATGTAGTTAATTAACTCTACCACATCACTAAACTTTCCCTCATTTTTAAGATACTGCATCACTGTTTGGAACTATATTCCCCCAGAATTTGCATGTTGAAGCCCTAACACTCAGTGTGATTATATCTGAAGACAGGGCTCTTAAAGGCCCTTCAATTACTTTTGAAGAGAGGACTAAGATTAAATGAGGTCATAAAGGTGGAGCTGTAATCCAATACAATGGGTGTCCTTATAGGAAGAGGAAGAGATACCAGAGCTTTGTGCACACAGCAGAGTGGCCGTGTGAGGACACAGTGTGAAGGCAGTCTTCTGCAAGCCAGGGAGAGGCTCAGGAGAAACCAACCCTGCCAGCACCTTGATCTTGGACTTTCAGGCTCCAGACTTGAAGGAAATAAATTTCTGTTTTTTTAAGCAACTCTATCTCTAGTATCCTGTTAAGACATCCCTAGCCAACTGACAACATCACCCTCCATATCACCAAACCAAATCATCTCAAATCATTCTGAATATGTCCTTTTCCCTAAACACCTGTATCCAGATTTAGCTAGGACTCTTCCTCCCAAATATGATTTAATATTATATTTTTGTCTTTATCCTTACTGTACTTACTTAGGTCCCAATTTCTTCATCTTCCTGAACTATAATTGTGTTGTGTCTGTTCTCTGTTGCTTCCCATCTTTGTCCCCTTTTTCCTTTCCTCAACCTATTACCTGAATCATCTTTCTACATAACAAAAGTGATTGTATCATATCCCTCTTAAAAACCTCTAATCTGCATGAGCTATAAGACAAAGGGTAAATGCCTTATTTGGGGATACATGGTCCCATGGAACTGAGCTCAACTGAACTGTCTAGCCTTTTCTCCATCACTGTTCTTCCAGCCTCCAGCCACACAAAAACGCTGCAGCATAACTAAATTTCTATCTTGGACTGTTATGTTTCCTGACTTCTCTCTTGATTCAGTGAAGCCCTTCCAGCATATCTGGGCAGAATAAGTATTCCCTGCATTGTCACCATCACTTTTTTTTTTTATTAATAAATAATTCTGTGGTACATTCATGAAATGAAGTGAGTATGTTTACATGACTATTGCACTAGATTATGAGTGTTTTGAGAAAATCAACAGCATGCAATGTATATTTGTATTTTGCATACTTAGCATTGGGCATGACCATAGTACTCGACAAATGAGGGTTTCATAAATGAATGGACAAAATAATAAATTAATGGTATTCAAACATAACTCAAATTTTCTGCTTAAAATTCTTGAAAAAATCTATTGGTAGCCTAAGCAACATAGTGAGATTCTATCTCTTCAAAAAATAAAGAAATAAGATGGTTGTGGTGACATATGGAAAGCTAAAGTGGGAGGACTGCTTGAGCCCAAGAGGTCAGGGCTGCAGTGAGCCATGATTATGCCACTGCACTCCAGCCTGGGTGACAGAACAAGACCCTGTCTCAAAAAAAAAAAAAAAAAAAAAAAAAAAAATCTCTTGGTATAGAATGAAGTTTGGACTTGTCAGTCAAGCATTCAAGACACTTTCCTCTGGACAAAAATATTTTTTTCACTGCCATGCTTCTGTTTGCAGTGTTTCCACATTTAGTCTTAGTTCAAAAATTACCTCCCACAAGCTAAAAATGATTGTTTAATTGTGTATTCTTAATAGAATGGCTTTCTGCCGCGTAATACAGTTTCTTATTAGTATGCGCTATTATCGCTTTTAGACTTTAAGCTTTTCAAAGTAAAAATCCATATCCATATCTGATTTGCCTTTAAAGATTCAATAGCTAGTCCTGTTCATGTAGCAGACACTCAATAAAAACACTGTGACATCTACTTTATGAATGCTTACTGAGTATACCTATTGCCTCAAACATTTTGTTCATGAGTCTTCATAAAAGTTTATACATACACCCATGATGTGTGTATATTTACTTATTTATAAATGAAACATATTCGGATATACTATAATTTTAATAGATTCAAAATTTTAAATTTTAAAAGATAAAAAAATATAAATGGAAATTCTCACGTGTTTCCCCACATACCAATGCATCTGTTCGTGTCATGGGGTAAGCCCTTCTTTGGAGACAAGTGACATAGACATGATTCCCATTATATTACAACAAAGAATTATTAATAGCCTGTACCAGTACTGCTTTAGTCATCTAGTGTTATTGAGAAAGAAGTCGTCAGCATAGTTTATTTTCCATATAATAAAAGCTTAAAACATAATAGGTAGGAACAAAATCTGTCTAGCTATCAAGTTATACACTGAATGCTTACCACATGTCAAACACAGGGTGACAGGTGCTTTGTCTCCATAATCTCATCTAATTCTAAGAACAATCCTGTGAAATAACTTTCATAATACTTACTTCATAGATTTGTAGAAAGATTAAAATATTAATGATGGCACAGTCTGGAGTTACAGACCCAGGATTTGAATTTACACTCGTATAACACTAAAGCATACATTTTTTCTAGTATACCAGGTCATAGCAACATTTATTTTAATTTTAACATTTGTAACCTAAAAGGCCATATTAAAGTGATCAAACATCAATGTAAGTTTATAGTTTGTAACAAAAGTACCGCTCTGGTAGAGGATGCTGATAAGGGGCCGGAGGTGGCGGTAGCTATCCATGTGTTCTGGGAAGCCTATGTGGGAAATCTCTGCACCTTCCACTCAATTTAGCTATGAACCTAAAACTTCTCCAAAAATTAAAGTCCACTTAAAAAAAATTAAACATTTCCTTTTTTTGTTAAACTCACAGGCTGAATTTGTCTCTCCATTGTCCCTACCCGGGCCCTGTGGCCTCTACTGTGAGAGTCCACACAGTCCTGGCTCACAAACACTGATCTCCAAGAGTGGAAGGGTCCTGACACCTTCGATGATTTACATTGTCAACTCGGCCCTATTGTTTTACAGGTATAATAAAGCATGTGCAGATTCAACACTGCTTTTTGCCAAAATTAATTTCTGAATCAAAAATTAAAGCAGAAAACACACTTTCTTAAAAATCTATATTCCTGTAACTTTTCTCATTCACATCTTTGGAGCTTTGAGCATCTGTTAAAATTGGTTCTGTTATTTCTGCCTACCTAATCTAACAAAAATTAATCTCTTTTCTAGCTTTTACTTCCTGTCCTAGGCCATTTATTCCAGACATCATGATATAATAGCTTACTGTGTTCACAAAAATCTAGTACAAGGTCTTAAAAATCTTTGTCATTAGAATATTGTACTTCAGAAAATATAACATTAAGTCAAAATTTTCTTCAAATTATTCTCAAAGATCTACTTTTTAGCATAATTTTAGGCAGAAGCACATTAAATTTGTATACAAGTCTTTAGAACTACAATGATATTTAAACGTCTTATTAGAATTTCTCAAGAAATATGCTCTGAAAAATATACAAGGACAAAAATGTAATAAATATTATCTTACATTTATCAGAATTCTGCAAGTGTTTAACAAAAGAATACCATGGCCATCTGCAGGTAGTTTTACAATAATAAAATGATTTTTCATTGAAAATAATAATAATGGTGGAATCGGATAGAAAAGTAATTTTATAGTTTTAGATGCCTTCGTTTCTGGTATTCTATAGAAATGATGAAATTAGCCTGTAAAAATAATACTCTGTGCAAACTCAAGGACATTGAGTCTCTGGCATTTACTGTGGTAAATTTTGACAAATAATGGCAAATAAAATGAGTTTCTACTCTATTGAACAATTGTTTTAACTATGTTCATAAAAGACTGAAATCTCAAAATTTGTTCTGTAGCTTCATAAATTCCTTTATTTTATAATAGTATTTTTCTTTTGTTGATACTATATCTCAAACACTAATTAGAAAATTCAGATAATTTTTTACATTTTGCTTAAAATGTTTTGGTTTTAAATTAGTGTTTGGAAGAGACTGTTGTCTCCTTATAGCTATTCTTCCTTCTTCTAGAATTTGATCTGAGCACATACGTACAACTTTCTGGCTGTGTCTTCAAGGGAATGGCCATGCTATACACCTCTTTCTTTTTGCATCCTCCCACCAGGTGGTGTGCAGAATAGGTGGTGAGCCACGTGGAAGAGACGGCAGAAAGAGCCTCTGGTCTTGATCTGTGAGACTTCATACTGGCTGTGGACCTACTCTTCTACTGATGTGAAAGAATAAGCTTCATCCTACTCAAGCCATTCTACCTGGGGCTTCTTATTACAGAATTCTTTTATTTTTATTTTTTGCCCTTAAAATTATTGATAAAGAGATAGGAGCTTATTTTCCAAGGGAGAGCAATATTTATTAGAATACAGGCTTGTAGCAAGTAAGGACTAAACACATTTTTGGACTTTAGAATAGAAAAGTGAAGAAAAATGAGTAGCTACATTTATACATGCATTCTAAAATTTTCCCATTAAGCAAATACTAATGTGGTATTTAAAAATGCCAGGTTTCTTGGTATGGGTTGCAAGACGGACAAGGAGTAAAGCACAATCCCTGTCCTTAAGCATATTATCCTCAAGTTGAGTCCTCCCACAAATTGCTAAACATTAACCCATTGATTAATTCATGTGTTTACTCATTCAAATGGCAGCGAGGGCACAACTGTGTCATGGGAATGCAGAGGAAAAGTGGCCTAATTCACTTTGGTAGTAGGTTAAAAAAATCTTCTCTTAGGATGTAGTGCCAGAGTCAATTTTGGAATACAAGATGGAATTGGTCAGGAAGGAATGCTGGAGAGGCACAATCAAAGAGCTTTGGGAGAGGAATCATGGCCATTTGCATTCTTATGGGGTTCATTGTATTTACTTTGTAGTCTAGAACCAAAACCGCCAGAATTGAAACTAGTAATGTCAACAAAGGAATATTATGAATGAATGAATGTTAGAAATCTGATTTTAATTATCAAAGGTTTTATCCGATTAGTTACAAGTTCATAACTGATTATTCAGGTCAGACAAGAACTGAAAAGTCTCTGTTGCATTGAGAGATTAAGTAGAGTGTGTGGGAGTGGACAGGATGGCAGAGATGTGTGGAAGGACATCACAAAACCAGATTGCCACAAGTGTTGGCTGAGGAGTAGATAGGCACAAAATGAAGATAAGAAAGACCATTCAGGACCATTTCAGGAAGGCTGGCTGTGAAGAGCCGGGAGAGAAACTAGTAACTGAAGGAGACTGCTTAAAGGGTGCTCATCAGAATAAAGCCTGTTAAGGCCTAATTTCCCTATTAAGGCAGCACGACCCCCTGAAACACTCAGTCTTTCATTGAAATAAAGTTGGTATTCTAGTGAGAGGATGGATTCTGCAACACAGCTTAGGTCTGTTGTTATGAATATGTTTTAGATACAACATCCAGTTGTAAAGTGTAGCCCTTTCTTTGCAATTATGTATCATGCCTTGCCTGGGTACTAAAAGGAATCTTTTCCATAATGGTAGATATGCCTCAAGAATGGTACTACCTGGAAATAATAATAATCCAGAACTTTCATCTCTGAATTATACTAGTGTAACGTGTATAGCACTTGAATGCCTACATCTGAATGACTGCTTCCTCCCTGACTCCACATTTCTCCATAGCTCCCACTCCCTACTGGTGCCAGTAAACTATGGCCAGTGAGTAAAATCCAGCCTGTAACTGTTTTCATGTGGCCCCAAGTGAAGAATGGTTTTTACATTTTAAAAAATCTGAAATAAAGAAACAAAAGAATATGCCACAGGCAATTATGTGGCCCACAAACCCTGAATATATACTATCTGAACTTTTACAGGAAAGGTTTATCAACTCCTGCCCTATAAAATGATATACAGTCATCATACAACTTCTTTTTTCTGCTTTTTCCTTTCATGATCTCTTCTATGCTGCTTTTAAGAGGATCTATTGCTTAATGGTCTCCAAGACCTGTCTCCATTTCTAATCCCTGTCACTTTATTGACTGCTTGCTACTCAAGTCTTCTCTTCCTTCCTGTATTACTTGCCTTTCATCTCCTTTCCCTATTGTGTCTACTGAAATTCTTGACCTCAAAATAGAGGGGCTTGACATTTTATTGTCAATACAAGAACGTATTCTGAGGTGATGAAATACAATGTGTCATGTATGTAATCTTCAAGTACTCATCTTAATTTTTGTTGTTTCTTCAGGTAAAGAAAAAAATAAGAAAGGTTTTTTTTTTCTATTTCATGCCCTTCTTCCTTATCTAGTTATCTTTCCTCAGTCTTTTTTCTTAATATCACTCTTTTTCTCTTTGACTTTCGTAATCCTGATTAATTCTAGTTCACTCACTTGTTACTGAGTATATCACTTCCAGGAAATTGAAGCAGACCTCAATTATTTTCTGCTTGAATTTTTTATTTGTTTGAAATGTTAAATTTAGCTAAATAAGTATCTTAAAGTGTTCTAAATCATTTCATTTTTTAAAGATAAGTTGAAGCTACAGAAAATGGAACTGGACATTTTTTCAACGTTGGTTTTCAGCTCATGTCAGATAGTCTGCTTGGTAACTAACTGCCAATGATCAACATAAAAAGAGCCAGCACAACAGCTTCCCATGTTTTATCTCATCATGGCCCTTAAAATGATAAAATTCATCTAACCTTTTTCTCATTTTGCAACACTGGACCATTTACAACACAATATAATCTGCAGATCTATGAAGAACTAAGTATGCATATAATGAGGTTTTAATTTCTCTCCAATATTATCACCAAGTTATCTTCACATTTTAAATATTTCCTATTAAAATTTTCCATAGTATGTATATCATTTTTTTAACTTATATGCACTCAAAATTAAGGGTGCTTTTCTCAAACCTTTTCATTATTACAGTCTTATATAAATGAGAGGGCAATGTGATACTAAAAAGTCCAACAAAATAAGCATTATGAAAAAAAGTCTGTTGGGCAATGTTCTAACATCCACTTAATCCATAAAGACAATTTCTCTCAGTATTGATGTGATATAGAATATATTCTAAGTTATGCAAGAACAAAAACTTCAAGCCTGAATGGCAACAACATTTCTATGTAATGAGTCTGTTTACACACACCAAATTTAAATATCTTGGGGTTTTTACTGGTGTCTTTTATAGATTAAATCAAACCCTAAGGATGTAATCAAATTAAAAGGATTAGTGTTCATTAATAAGACGGCAGTAATATTTCATCAAAAGTTTGCTAAGTCTCTCTCTGCAAAACCAATAGATAAAAGCAGGCAGTGCATAAAAGTGCCTGTCTACTGCATTAAAACATGACAAAAATAATATTTCTTAACATTGCCAAAGAACTATCTATTTCTGAAGATCATACCAGTTTCCATTGCATAGGCCAGTAAGGGTCATTAAACACCAATGGGTCTCTGAGTCCTTCTTCAGAGTCAATGACATTGTAGACTTCACTCGGGATCTCATTTTCCTCCACACAAGGTCTGCAGGGCAAAGAAGGCAAATGAACTATGAAAAACATAATCACTGCTTTTACTGTTGCTTTTTTTGTCATAAAAATTCCATTTATTTAAATTCCATTAAAAAGCACATTTGGCTGCCGAGAGCATAAATATACACTTTTATTATACTTAGCATTTTTCATTTAAAAAAAATCTGTCATTTGTTTAGATAAAAATGTTAAAATATTTCCAAACTACCTGTTTCAGCTAACCACTTTCTATGTGTTTGTTGCATACAATAAATGCTGGAAAAACAAGTGATTTGGAATACAATTCCAAAGCTATGTATATATTTCCCATTAGAAGTTATCTGCTTACACTGATCATTATCCTTACTATGTCACATGCCTGCCACTTACGACTTCTCCCAACATACATCTCTTAGAAGAGTGATTTAAATTACTTGAGTTGTAGTGGAAAACATTTTTTAAAAATCTCATTTTTCTAATTGCTCTGATGTATCTAATAAATCATTAACTGAGTAAGTGACAGCACTAGGAATTCAGGGAAGCTTTTTAACACAATGTTCTCCTAAAGACAAAACTGTAATTCAGACAGTCACATCTGCTTTGCATCTTGGGGGATTACCAAACCAAGTATTGGAGAAAATAATCAAGCAATGGCATTAATGATATATCTGTCTTAGAAATGCACATAAACTTAGTAAAATGACAGGTGAGATAAACACTACCAAATAGTAGAAAAATTCTTATTTGTAAGTGTACACAAAACTTATAAACTAAGAGTATAAATTTATCAATAATAGGAATTATATCTAGTTTTGATATAACCCTAGACCTGTGCCAAGAGGTTATCTGGGAATTATTTGCTGATTTACTTCCAGAATCTCTCGGTGAACTAGCCAAGTAGAAGCATTTGCATAAGAAGACGTGTTCAGACATGTTCTCTACAGCATCATTTGCAAAAATGAAAAGCTGGAAACAAATTAAATAGCCATTAATATGAAATCATTTAAATCATTTTATATTCACACAGTAAAATATTATTTAGTAGCAACAGTAAATAAATGTGATCTACAGATATGAACTGAATAAATTTCAATCAATTCAAAAATTGTAAGCAAAGTGCAGAAGGCTATATACAGTATGATATCATTTATATAAAGTTTTAAATCATCCCCAAACAATTTTATACATCCGTTTAAAATGATACATATTTAGGATACGAATCTAAGCACACATGGGAAGGCCTCTGAAGAAGGCAGGGAAGAGAATCGTTCCAGGAAGGGGTATAGAGGAATTCAACTCTAGTAATGTAGTCCTTTAAAAAACTTGGAGCAATTATGACAAAATTGTAAGTTTAACAAATCTAGATGGTATGTACATGCTATTCATTATTTGTGTCTATATTCTACGCATATTTGTACGTATGTGTATGTACAAGCATGTATGTATATATTTTCTCTAGACATGGAGTATGTTATAATGAGAAAACACACTTACACAAACAAAACCAGTGAGGTCTAGTTGTTATGTAAGATTGTGCACATTGGTCCTACAGTGTTTACTTCTTCACAGTAGGGTGGAACCACTAGCTCCAAAGCCCACTGGCAACAAATCCACATTTTTGCCCATCCATTTGTTTCAAATGTAGTCCAAATAAGTAGATTTTTGGCCATTTAGAGCCTGCCTGCTTTGCACAACCCCACTAAACTGCACCTAACATCTGCTAACCATAGATAAGGTAAACCCTGGGTCTGTAATAGACCCCAAGCTTCTGCTGCCCTTAAAAGCTTTCCCACCCAGAGTCTCTCCATCATGCTGCTGAGCAACATCCTCTAGACTGGCGCCTCCTTCTCCAAACCTCCTCTTCCCAGGAGTTCCTTTTGCCTCCCTCTCCTTCAGATTGGTGGCTCTCTAATTAGTGCCTTTGGGAAGTCATCCTGCAATAAGGGACCTCCCCCATTTACAAAACCACCAAAGCGCCACCCAAGTAATGCTTGTTGTGTACTACTGCCACCTCATGGCCACATCTTTCTGCTTAATCAGCTTCTAAATTCCTTGAACTCAATACACCAGTAAAAAAAAAAAAAAAATCAGACTAGAGGTTAGAAGACCTGAATTCTAGACTTGACTCTCCACTTTCACTCCGTAAGTGGTCAGAAAAGGGCTCAAATGATGTCAATCTAGCTAAAAGTATCTAGTCTTTTGTCAAGAAAAGACCGTTATTTCTCCAAAAATGACTATTACCTGTGAGTTTTCAGAAAAAATGCCAGAATAAAACTTTTGGATGACCCCATAAAGGAAGGACAGATTCCTACCATCCAAGAATACCATGAGGTGGTATTCACAGAGGTGGCTGGAAAGCCCCAACCTGCCCTTGGTGCTTGAAGCCCAACGCCCTCTACCACTGTAAGAACACACTGCCAAGATCATAGGGACAGCATTTGAAATGTATATAATACAAAATCAAGTAGGAGAGGAGAAAAGGAAGTTTTATCAAATAATGTAATTTCAAAATACTAAAGCAATGACAATAAAATGGAATAAAAGAAAGCATAAAGCAATTCAAGTAATACAAGTTAATAAAATCGAAGGGAATTATTAAAATAAGGAATGAAAAATATCTATGCATACAAAAATATGGTTATCATGATCCAATTGTATATTTCACATGTACGTTCATCTACATTTATGGAAGAATACTTAATAAAATGAGAAAATGAAACTGGGATCAAGAACATTTCCTTATGGTTTTCTGTACTATATGATTTTTTTTTTTTTTTTTTTACCAACAGCATGTACAACTTTTATGTTTAAAAAATATTTTAAAGACAAAACAAATATCAAAATATTTCAGATTTTCAATGTAATTTGGAATCTAAATTTTTAAATAAAATTTCCAGTTTATGAAAATACAATTGTAGTCAATAAAATATTAGAAGGCTATATTTGTCCCAATGTCACAAATTTTGACCTCTTCTCTATATCCTCACAATTCTTCCACATATCATTGGAATACAGAAGACTGGGAATGTTATATCTTGCGTTACATCTTACAACAGATAAGAAGGATAGAAGGAATTACTTCCTGTCAAGATTTGATGTAAGTTAACATTATAAAGGATCCTCTCAGAAAATCCCCATGTTTTGTTTAACTCAAAAGGGAGTAATTATTTCAGAGAAGTAGATTTCAGCGTAAATACTTATATCTTCATTTTTGTGTTCCATTCAGTTATATTCTTAGGACTATCTTCAAGACAGTATCTAAATATTTTGTGAACCTAAACTGTTTAACTTTTCGGGAAATTTTTCTTCGTTGTTAGGTTCCAGCTCATTTTCTTAGTGTAAAGTTTTCATATCCTTCTCCATAACTGATTCCTGAACATGTCAACCTGCACTAAGTCTATGTAGGTGATGCTAAGACACAATCAACAACAGGTGCTTTCCTCATCTTGCACGTCCCTGAAGAGCACCTGCTGTCTTCAGAAATGATTTAAGTGACCCAGGCTTACAGCGTCCCATTGGAACGATTATGGTTCTTACAACTGAAGAAAATTGTATGAAAGCTACATCTTCTCTGTTGGATTCAAATTCACAGAACTGCATAGCAGAGATGCAGAGCTCTAAGTAGGATGTCTTATAGGAAAATGCCAAACTGGCTCCAAGTGATGATTCCTTTTCAATTTTTGAAAACGGTAATGTTAACCAATGCATCATTACCTATTATCCTTCTGCTAGATGTTTTAGAGAAAAGCTATACTTTGGAAAGTAGTATGTTACCACACAGTCATACCAGCTTTTTTAACCATAAATGTGCATACACAGCTACCTCACAACTAAATGAAGACACCAAAAAAAAATTTAAAATAACAGCACATAAACACTTTTAATTTCCTAACAAGTTTCTTTTACTTTTTTTAGGAAAGTAAATGTGACAGATTAAAAAAATATAAGTTGGCCCAGGAACTATCTTTGAGACAGTCATGGGGAATCGTCTGCTACAGATAATGAATCCACAGCCATAATACAGTTAGAGGTTTGGAAACCTTGCCAAGAACAAGCTAGTAAGGGCTTGCAGACTAACCTCAGTGCATGCAGTTTTCAGGCGTATAATAGCTGCATGGTTAGAAGCCACTTCACTGACTCACCTGAACTCTATTCTGTTTCCTTTTTATGCCAATCTCACAGCATGTGTTAGAAAACATTTTCCTTTAAAGACACACAAACTTACTAACTATCCACCTAACAGTGTACACAGATTTGCATCCAAGCACAAACTGCTACTACAGGATATTATTAAGGTTTTTTAAAAATGTAAAGCAATAACACAAATTTTCCTCACTGTTAAAGAAAATAAAATTCATTTGAAATGATACATTTTGTATTCTTTCTTGTTATTAAACCGTACAAAAACAAATAAAAAAACGTGTATTCCTTTACAAGTTTTCATGTGCTAGTCCAGTGGTCAACAAATTTTTTCTGTAAAGGGCTAGATGGTAAAAAATTTAGACTTTGAAGGTCTTTACAATCTCTGTCAAACTATTAAACTCTGCCATCGTGGCAGAAAAGCAACTATAAACAAATGAGCTGTATTCTGATAAAACTCCATTTAAAAAACAGGTGCAGGCAGAATTTGGCCTTTGATTTCTGGGTCATAGTTTGCAGGCTCTAGTGCTGCTATACAGTATGCTTTTATATGACACATCCTATACCTATCAAAATGAACATCTATAACAAGTATAAAGGAAAAATTATTAATTTTCTACTGAAGTATACAAGCAATTCATATTTAAATTAGGGCACTAAATTCCAGAAGGAAAGTAAAAAGTGGTAAGAATTAAATAAATACCATTTCGGGGGGTGTGAGACAGGGTCTTGTTCTGTCTTCCAGGCTGGAGTGCAGTGGCACAATCGCGGCTCACTGCAGTCCCTCTTGGGATCAAGCAGTTCTCCCACTTCAGCCTCACAAGTAGCTGGGATCATAGGCTCACACTACCACAGTTGGCCATTTATTTATTTTTTTTAATAGAAGCAAAGTCTCCG
Source organism: Chlorocebus sabaeus (assembly GCF_047675955.1). Classification (NCBI taxonomy): domain Eukaryota; kingdom Metazoa; phylum Chordata; class Mammalia; order Primates; family Cercopithecidae; genus Chlorocebus; species Chlorocebus sabaeus. The sequence goes on along the minus strand of NC_132916.1, from coordinate 21,998,584 downwards.
TGTGTTTTCCAGGTCGGTCTCAAACTCCTGGGCTCAAGCTATCCTCCTGCCTCAGCCTTCCAAAGTGCTGGGATTATAGACATGAGCCACCACATCTGGCAAATAAATATACTTTTTCCAGCAGCTCTATTTTAGGTCTTTCTATTTACTTTCAAATCTTTTTTTGAGTGTTTTAAAAATAGTAATTGACGATACAACTTGAGAGAGGGAAAAACTAACTGTAAAGGCCAGCACTGCTGACAACTGACCTCTTTGCTAGGTGAATTGGGCATTGACTTATCACAGAAAAACAGAAATGAATGTTTTCAGTAAAGGCCCTAGAAAGTGTGCTTTTAGTGAAAGTTTACTCAATAAAAGTAAAATGTACTTCCTCCAAAACTTAAATTCCAAAGTAAAAGCTTCCTAGAAGAGATTTCTAGAGTGCACAAATATTGGCTTAGCTCCACAAAACCATAGCACTGTCATTATTTAATTACCAACCCATGAGCATTCTGACAGCCCCAATGCAGTGCTTAGTAAGCATTTTACTCACAGACAGCTTGCAGATGTATAGTAGCACTAAAATTACAATACTCACCATGACTTGTTCTGTCAACCAACTTTGGAATTGGAGCTTACTTGTCTCTATAATGAGGTGTCTGATGTTCCATCCATTTTACCTGTAGCAAACAGGACTAAATGTAACTAACCAAACATTGGTATATTAGTAAGACACAAATAAAAATATTCTTCATTTGCAAGAAGTTTTCAGCAATGAGAACTCACCATACATAATTTGCTCACACTTGCACTTTGATGCAAAATAGCATACATTCAATTTTTTTCTGCATAAATTAAAATTTACTCCAGGCAATACTTCATCAAAATTTTCTCACAATCTAGAGATCTGACTAATGTATCAACTAACATCAGTAAAGACGTAAATGTACCATCATGTGTCATTTGTAAGTACACAGAGTAATTTAGTCATTTGAACTTTGTTGCAAGATGTACAAATCCTTTACAAGCTAAGTTTGCATCATCAGATATTAAAGTATTAAGCTGTATGAGAATCTTTCATGATATTAAAATATAATAATTGTAAGATATTGCTGTATTTGCTTATACATGTAGAAACTGGGGTGACATAAGATCACATGATTAAATTATTAGCTTTTAGATATCTGCAAAAAGCTTTTTGTACGGATCAGGTTTATTATACATTTATTTAAAACTCTTTCACTTCTAAAAAGCTAAGACAATACTAGTCAATATATAGATGTACAAAATGTGATATTCAGAAGAATAAAAAGATTTTACAAAATCTGCACAAAAAGTTTATATAGAAAAGGAGAAAAAGCCAATAGGGACCTATTTTGAAATGAAATAACTTATTTTTGACTGTTTTTACTTACCTTTGAGAATTGCTTATTTTTTATCATTAACCTTTAGTAAAGACATGTACAGTGTCTTTAAAGGAGTTGCAGCTCAAAATTTATGACTGAGCTGGCCTCTGGGGCTCATAGTAGGTCTCAGTGAAGATCTATTAAAATATGGACTATAGTGTGCATATGTAATTGTTTTTTAGCATTGGTTCCACATGAGAAGCCTAGTAAGTAGCATACCACAACCTGAATTTCTGGCAATTAGATTCAGCTTTACTAATAAAACCAGATTCTACCAATTTGTGCAATGCTCAAGCAGCTTGTGAATTGAAAACATGGTAAACCAAAGGAAACAGAAAAATTCAGAACATAAATATCCCTTTGTCCTACATATCTACCAAATGTCCCCTCTTGACCATATTATTGCCATTGTGAATGAATGAAACTGGACCCCATTTCTGCAGGTATATATGTGTGTGTGTGTGTGTGTATGTGTGTTTATATACATGAAAGTATAATAACACAGCAGGTCCATGGCAGAAGGCCTCAGTGGACCACTGGGTTAAATGTTCTTTCTATAAAATGACACAGCACTGGCTGAGAAAACAGGTGGAGTCAGACAAATTTTAACCAAAAATCATCACAGAGATTATTTATAAGTATTTTGTATTGTCAGGTGCTATAAGTTTACACATTAGACTTTACTAACTACAACCCAAGCTCACTGAACCACTGAGAAAAGTATTCATTTGATATAATAGCTTTCTTTTTAAAAAATTGATGCAGTGAAGATTGGTTGAAGGTAAAATTTTGAGCAAACTGTTGTCAGGTCACCCATACACATATGGCTTTAATGTCTACTCTCTGTGGTGGAAACAGAGTATCTGAAAAGAGACACTTACATTTGCCATACTAAACCTTTCTATTAATCTAGTAGCTGGCATTTCAGTCAGCTTATGTCAGGAAAATTTATGTTCAACATTTCATTTTTCTTGCTGAGATTATTGCAATATTCTAACATTCTCTTGCTTCCAATATCTCCTACATACAATTTCCCCACACATTGCTGTCACAGCTGTCTTCCTACTCTATAACTTTGAACTAGTCAATTATTCCCTTAAAAACTTTCAGTGTTTCCACATTGTCTATATATACATTAAAAAAAAAAAAAAAAACTGTCATCTTTGGTGACACATTCAAATATCATAAAAATTGCCCATGTGATTCCGGAGTCCAGAATCAAATACTTCCCCATACACACTGAGATCATCCAAACTATTCAGTTACCAAATGTTTCCAATATCTTTGCTTATCCTTTTCCATACAGTCAAATACCTATTGAAGCAATTCTCTTCTTCAATATATAATTGTCACCTTCTCCTTTAAGCACTCTTTGGTTTTGAGCCAGGAGATTCATATCTGTATTCCAATATTAGCAGGTGGTTTGAATTTATTCTCCAGCATTTAAAACCTTCTTCTTTGAATTATATTGATGCATTTGCATACATTTCACTCAAATTTAAAATATTTTATGAAAGACTTCCTGCTTCATGTTTATACAGTTAAGCAAACTTTGGCCTCCTATAAGACTTTCATGAGACAGCACAGTAACAAGTTGTTTCAATGAGTGCATTTTTTCACAATTTTCCCTCTTACTAAAATCTATATCTATCCTGTATCTACCAGGAGTATATGAGCAAAAGGCAGAAATTTAGAAGGAGTAATTCACAAATAGTTAACCTGTACTTCCAAAGACTGCCTAAAGGATTTCCTTATTTCCAGTCTCACATCATTCCAGATCAACACAATGCTATCTTGTTGGTCACTCAAAATTGCAAATCTGATTATTGTTCACATGTTACCAATCTTTGAATTGCAACTTTGATATAATTTGAATATATGTACATTTTTAGCTATAATATAACATTCTAACTCCAAAACTTTGCATGTGGGAAGTGGCGTCTATCTGGGCAGTCTCATCTCATACCCTTCCTCCATGTTCACCTTTGCATGGTAACTTGAATACTTTAGTGCTTTTAAACATGCCATTCCTCTGTCAAGACTGGCTTTGCCCAACTTCTCTTCCTGTCAAATGCCAGACTTTAGCTCCTCTGAGAAGCCAACCCTAGTACCTACAGGAAAGTAATGTATGTGCCCTTTTCTTATAGCATTCTGTTTGATTTACTGTGTTCTCATTGCATTCCCTAATTGATTTATTGTTTCATAACTGCTTTTATGACTGTCTTCTCTGAACTATTGTAAGCTATTTAATGGTAGGGGTCTTAGTCTCATTTTATTGCATATACAGCATAGGGTCTGGCACATGCTGGGAGAGCAAATAAATATTTTTAAGTGGACAAATACAAGAATGAGCACCAGATAGATAAGAAAATACAAGAAACTTCGTTAATCTTGCTTGGGAGGAGACACCCGGTGTGGTATAGCCTCGTCATCCAAATGTCTTTCTGAATGAATTATGAAACCTTAGTCCACCCTCATGACACCAGCATCTCACCCTGCTGACTAACCATGATGGTGACCTCATGTCAGAACAATCTGGAATGTTTGGGAACATTCAAGCAGAAGTGAAGTAACCTGGTTCTTGAAATCGTATGCTTTTGCTTGCTAAGTGAAATACTGAATGTCAGTATTACCCTTCTAACTGACATTCAGTATTTTACTTAACAAGCAAAAGAGTATAATTTCAAGAACCAGATTTACTTCATGTCTGCTCCTCTAATCACCAAAAAATCTTTTCCATTAATTTATTTCTCTCTATTTCTAGTGATTATAAACAAAGCAAATATTGGTGTTTGTAATTTTTCACATGACAAATTAGAGGCATTCACATAGTCCAAGATAGAACGTTAACATTTTTTTCTCTTGCAACCATGTGAAATTATCATCAAAAGCATTTACAAACAGCTAATAATTGTGTGTCCCCATGCAAAAAGAAATAACATGATTAGCCAAAGTCCCTACATACATGATATTGAGAGGTACAACTCAGGTCAAATGAAAAGCAAACATCTGGATAATTTCTTTAAAAAGGTTTCATTTTCCTGGGTTTCATCTGTGTATTATATTCATCTTTGTTTTGCTCCCAGTTTCCCGTATTTGATAGAGAATCAAAAACGGGTGGCTATACTGACATTCCACTTCAGGGGCTTCTAGCTCTATTATAAGTGTTCAATTTGATTCTAATATTCATTTTTAGATATGTCTATTCAAATTTTAGAGTCCTAACACTTTCCCTAAAGTCTAAAAAAAACGCTAAGAAAATGCTTCTCTTTTCTTTTTCTTTTTGAGACAGAGTCTTGCTCTGTAGCGCAGGATGGAGTGCAGTGGTGCAATCTCGGCTCACTGCAACCACCTCCGCCACCCAGGTTCAAGCGATTCTCCTCCCTCAGCCTCCCGAGTAGCTGGGACTACTGGGATGCGCCACCATGCCTGGCTAACCGTTTTGTATTTTTAGTAGAGATGGGGTGTCACCATGCTGGTAAGGCTGGTCTCGAACTCCTGACTTCACGTGATCCACCAACCTCAGCCTCCAAAAGTGCTGGGATTACAGGCATGAGCCACCACGCCCTGCTGCTTCACTTATTTTCTAAGAGACTCAACAAGTAATTTTGTTTTGAAAAGTGACGCATTTTTCAGATCTCCAGATTATTTGAAAAAAAATATGTTATATACATATAACATATATAAGTGTGCATATATGTGTGTGTGTATATGTATACACACACCAGTTAGAATGCATTTTCCTCCTCACAGTTTAAAACAGAATTCCTTTATCTTGTTCCCCCCAAAAAAGCTCAAAAAGTATAACACTGAAACATAAGACAAAACACACGGACAAAGGGAAAAAAAAAAAATAGACTATGCCCAGAGCCTACTTACGCCATGTCCACAATCTGCTGAGGCTTTTTTGAAAAGCATGTTTTTTCTTTCAAATAAAGATAAAAAAGAAAAGCTTTTAGATCATGGGCTATGGGGAGGAAGAGATAATGTCTCTTGTGCTTTGATGTTACAAGTAGCTTATCATTATAGAAGATTTCTTGTAATGAAATAAAGGTCCTGGTAAACTGAGCCTGGATATTCAATAACCAGCTTCTACACAGAAGCTTTCTGATACTCCTGTTCCTGAAACTGCAGAGCAAACATGTGCATCATGAACAAATTGCAAAGCTTATTTAGAGACTCTACTTGATAGTTTTTAAAGATATGACATAACCAAAACAGGAAAGCATGATTTCCATGTTCCTCAGGGAGCTTTGCTTAGAAATGTTTCCAAAATACCAACTGACAAGAAATTAGGATAAAATTGTCCGTTCATCATCAAAAGCAACAAATAAAATTAGTTTCAAAGTACTGTGCATTCTGTGTAAACAGAAATCATAGCCTATTGAATAATGTTCAAAATGCCAATGTGTTGTTACCTTTTGTTAGTTTTAAATTAGAGTTAAATACAGGTGAAGTTTGAAAAAAATATGTTAACTGTATGTTAACACGTAGCCTGAGTTCTAAACTGTGGCATTCTGGGCAAAATAATTATTTAAAGGAATTTGTCATATATCCTTTAGAAACATAAAAGTTTTTTTGATAAAATTGCTTGGGTATATATGGCAAATTCCAACAACCAATAGAAGTATAAATGAGAGATTACAAAATTCATACGAGATGTATACCACCCAGAGATCATCACTGTTTGGCAAATTCCCTTCCAGATCTGTTTATATACATATATAAATATGGGCATATATAGAAGGGGCATATATGGATCTGGGGATAGACAGATGGACATAAACAGTCCTATACTAAAATGTCAATACGCAGAATACTATATGACCTGTTCTTTCTCTCACTCAGAAAAAATTCACAAACATCTTTCCAAGTCAATTGAAATACATTTTTAACAGTTAGTACAGCATTTCTTTGTACCAAGGCTTGTTTTTCCAATTTCTCTTTTTTTTTTTTTCTTTTTTTTTTGAGGCAGAGTCTAGCTCTGTCACCCAGACTGGAGTGTAGTGGCACGATCTCGGCTCAGTGCAACCTCTGCCTCCCAGGTTCAAGCGATTCTCTTGCTCCAGCCTCCTGAGTAGCTGGGATTACAGGCACATGCCACCACACTCGGCTAATTTTCTATTTTTAATAGAAACAGAGTTCCACCATGTTGGCCAGCTGGTCTTGAAATCCTGACCTCAAGCAATTCACCCGCCTCAGCCTCCCAAAGTGCTGGGATTACAAGGATGAGCCACAGCGCCAGGCCTATTTTTCCAATTTCTTGATGATGGACATCCAGGGATAGTAATTCTTTTACAGTCCGATAACAAAATATTGTTTATATATAGATTGATTTGTAGCCCATGTTTTTCCAAAAGAACTTAGCATGGCTTACAAGAAAAATATAACTTAAAAAGAAAAATGATTTGATACTAGAAAAAAGAAACAAATAAAAGGAAGGAAAAATACAAAACTCTCCTGAGAAGTAGAGTTTTGAATAAATCAGTCCTCAATTCAGGCTTCCAAATTCATCAGTAAAATACCTAAGGCAAAACAGAAAAATTCAAAATGAAAATCAATACTAGAAACAAGAATCAACAGCCACTGCCAAATCTGGATAGAATCTCCATTGACTTAAAACCTAACTGAATTAGATTTAGTAAAATAATGGCTCACAAATATGGCCACTAACGGCACAAGAAACAGAGGAGATATTCTGACCACAAAGAAGAGAAAACAACATGCTACTTCTTGTGGTAGACTGTCTGTGCAAAGACACATAGCAAACTAGTAACAGTGATGGTCTTTAGCTAGGTCAAGCGGAGAATTCTGGCAATGCAGGACGCAGGGGGAATTTACATTTATTACATGTCCTTTTATGGCTTTAATATTTCTACTACAAAATATAAAAATACCTTTCCTCATTAAAAAGTTAGTTACAATGTCTTAAAACTTTTTCAGCCCAATATGGAATATGTCCATTTAAAAACTATAAAGTATTATCTTAATTTTAAGTAAAAATATGCTATATATGTATATAAATGAATATATTCATATATTTATATGTGAGTAAACTCATGATTTATTTTCTTCCATCTCTTTTGAAGATTTTCTTCTGTTTCTAGCATGAACATATTGTTGTATAAGCAGAAAAGCTCATACTTAAAAATAACTTGCAAAGTAATTTAAAAAAACAAGAAAGAGAACACTAAATGTAAAAATTATAATTCAATCACAATTCTTTTAAAAACAAAATATAAACTCTAATTAATTATTTCACTATTAAAAGAAAAGGAAAAAAAGTAAATGAAGTCAGTTTGAGAAGTTAGCCAAATAATTTTAAGAGTCAATGGAAAACAAGGGAAAAGAAACAAAATATAAAGAGAAATTTTAAAAACACATAACCATTTTTAAAAAATAAAACTGTGTTTTAAAACATTAAAAAATTTATTAATTATAATCAAGAAAAAGTGAAAAGTCAAACAACACTAGAAATTAAAAACATACAAGAAAGCAAAATCTCTGCTAATGAATCTTTGAACGTATCTCCCCCATTCCCCCTTATCCAGTCCACCCATACTGGTCTCCTTGCTTTTCCTTGCATATGCCAGGCACATACTTGCATTTGCACTTGATTTTCCTCCTACCTAAAATTCTTTCTCTGGACATCAGCAAATTCACTCCTTTAAGTCTTTTTCCAATGTCACCTCCTCGGTGAGGCCTTCCTTGACTACCCTATTTAAAATTACACATATGCATGCACGTACACACTTGACACTTTCTATCCCCCTTCCTTTTCTTGCTCCTTATGACCACATAATATAGCCTGTGTTTTACTTATTTATCTTGTTTATTATCTTTTCCCTCCTGCAATAAGAATATGTGTAAGTGAGCAGAGATTCTTCCATTTTTCTTACTGTACATAGTAGATGCTCAGTAAATATTTGTTGAGTGAATGAATAAAAAATTTTAAAATCTTGATATAAAATTTATGTCCTGGGCAAATACAAAGTATCCAAATTAAGGGAGGAAACAAAGTAGAAAGCTGAATTGATCAGGAAAAATTAACAAAGTATAAAATAATTTCATCCCACTTTGGTAAAACTTCCATAGTCCTATGGTTTCACCATTATGTTTCTTCAAAATTTCAGAAAGCAGACAAATCTCTGTCTACACATATCCAAATATGCTGAAATTTGGAAAGAACTATTAACATATATTTGTTTATATTTACATGTGTACATGTTTTATATATATGTATATACACGTGTGTATACACACTCATATATATCTACACACACATGCACACATACTTTCTTGCAAGTAAAGTGAAAAGATGATATATTTGATATATAGATTTTTATGCCAGATTTTTAATGGTGAGATTTATAATATAAACACACTTTCAAACATATTTTTCTCCTTCACAACATAAAAAACTCTTAGAAGTCACTAAACATTTTTGGAAAATATTTTTTCACAACAGTGGTATCCAATACATTAATGAAACATAATAAATTTTAAGATTAACAAGTTTTGTTAGCTTTCTATTTTTATCTTTCTATTTTCCTATTAAAATGAAATCTGAAATAAAATTTTTTATTAATTTATTAAATGTTTAGTGATTGCCTATAATGAGCTAGAGACAGTGTTTCAGCACAGGGGATGGAGGCAAGAACAAAGATATAGTCCCAGTCTCTGAGACTTAGAATATTTATAGATGGGAAGACAGAAATTATGCAGATACTGATGAAAAAAACCCACGTAATTACAATTGTAATAGTGTGCCACAGAAGGGGTTGAGTGAGAATATAAACCACTACTAGATTTGGAGGGAAAGTCATACTGAAGGAGTGACATAATTGAGATCTCAGGGATGCCTAGCAAAGGAAAGTATTCTAGGCAAAGGATTTGTGTGCTGAAGACCTTCTGTGCATTGCATAAATCTTTCTGTACCTGTCTAGTTCCTTAGGATAAGCAACTAGACATTAAATCACCAGATCAATGGAAATAACCATTTGTACACTTTTGGATACATGCAAACAAATTCCCCAACACTGCGTTTGCTTTAAGATGTAATCTTACCAATAAAGTAAGAAAGTGTCTATTTTACTATTCTCTCACCAGCACTGGGTATTGTGTTTTGAATTTGATTTTTAAATTACATTGTGATACTATAATAATTATAGAAAAATAATAAAATATGTATAAGTATAAATAAATAATTAATGAGATTTCAGATCCCAAATTTCCACCATCTGGAAATTACTACTTTGAACATATATTCAAAGCAATACTTCATGTACATATACACATTTAAAAGGTATGGTTGTCTTTGTAATATAGTTGTTTTCCACTTACATACTATAAGCATTTTCTAGAAAAATAACTATGCATCTACATTAGCAATTTCATATACTGAACAGGGTCCCATTGTGAGACTACAGTAGGTTTAACCTATTCCATATTATTATTTTTTCACTTTTATGTTTAAGTGAATATTTACCTGTACATTTTAAAAACATTTTTATCTTACTTGTGGCTTCTTGGGATTCTTAAATCAGTGGCTTAATGTATCTCAGTAGTTCTTGGAAATTATCAGCCATGGTCACTTCAAAATGGTTTCCGCAGTTTTCTTTCTCCTCTTGTTCTGGGCCTCAAACATGCTAAATCTTCTTACCAGGTACTCTAAGTCCCTTACCATTTTCTAAATTGTCCATATTTTTCTCTATATATTTTATTCTGGATAATTACTAATGATCTACCTTGCAGTTAAGAATATATCAAACTTACATAATTTGCTAGTAAACCCATTCTTTGAGTTCCCAATATCAACTTGATATTTAGTTATTACAATTCCAGTTGGATCTTTTGCACATTTATCACATCACATTTATAGTTTTCAGATTTTATCAACATTTTAAAACTTAGCCATTACTTCCACTAGTATAGAATCTATTTTTTAATTTTTAATATCTGTAGTCCCAGTGGTCTGTTTCTAGTGTATGCTGCTTCTGTGGATAGTGGCTGATATTGTCTAGACCCATTGTGTACCATGTTGTCCTTGGTTGTTTACTAAACACTTGTTTGAAAAATTACTTTTACAAGTAATTTGAAACCCAGGAAAATGATATACTACTTCAGAAGGATACTTCATTTCCTTTTGCACAGAAGGGTGGTGCCCATATGAGACCAAGACTTGAGATTTTAGGGACAATTTAGAAGACCATAGTACATTTTTTGTTCCCTATTGCAGAGACCAGCCTTTCAGGGATCTGGACCAGGCTAGGATTATTTCTCTTGACAGGACCAAAATACCAGTTAAAAATTTAGCTGCTTTTCATAACCAAAGTTTGACAAAGATATAGACTTCTTTCAGCTCTCACTCTTTTCCTGTTTTGGGTCTGGTACTTTCATACTATCTTGTTAACTCCATATTCTAGTTAAGATGCTTTGCGTTTCATCCAGGGTTTTTTTTTTGTTTTTCAACATTGTCTTTTCTGGGATGGTTGGTCTGCATTACCAATTCATCATTGGGAGAAATAAGTCCCCCTGAACTATTCTAATTTGTTCAAAATTAATTTTATCCACAGCTGTTGTTATTGTTTTACAATATTGTTATTACAAATGATGCCATAATGAAAATTGCTTTAAATATACCTTTTGCTTTTGGCCATTTCCTTAAATTCCTACAAATGAATTGCTGCGTTAATATTGTATGTATTTTAAGACATTGTCATGTATCATTAACTAACCTTCCAGAAAATCTATGTTTAGCTACCTTTACTTTTTTCATCAGAAAACCAATTTTCCCCAGTGCTCTTTCCCCACTAAACATACAGACATTCACATGTATAACTGTGTAATGATTTTTCATTTTTGGCAGCTTGATAGGCAGATAAATTTAAATATATTTCTTCTTTTCAAATGTTTATTTATTTGACTTCTAGTGAGACTAAGCATATGGTCATGTTTATTGAACATTTGTAGTTCTTCATTTGTGAATTACTTAATCGAATTTTCTTACTCATAAAGTAGGTAGTCAATAGGTAATTTTATTCCTATTTGTATTACTAAGGATTAGTAGATAAAAATGTAATTATATAAAAAGATAAAAGTAAATGTAGTCAACAAAGGAAACATCGAAATAGCATAAAAACAAGAGGCTTTAAATTACCAGAAGTAAGGTCAGATTTAATTATTCAAAGCAAAAATTAGACTTGTAAGCCTGCTTTAATAAAGTTTTATTCAAACACAACCATGCACATTTATTTGTTCATTATCAATGGCTGCTTTTCACCGCAAGGCCAGAGCTGAAGACCTGACACAGACACCGAACTGTTAACAAAGTTTAAAATGTTTATTATCCTGTCCTTTACAGAAAAGATTTTTCAACTCCTGATTTAAAGGCAAGATATTATTTAATAATTATTTTATCAATATATGAAAAATACTACAATTCCTATTGTAAGTTTATTATATTTATTAATTCATTTAATAGATCTATGGTGTAGGTATTATTGTTGCAGGACTTTTCTTCAGTTCAGCTAAAGGCAGGGTCCTTGTAACACTGCCACAAAAATTTAGGCTCGCAAACAATTTGCATGGTGAGTAAGACAGGGTTTCATTGGGTGAAAAGGAAGAAAAGGGGAAAACAGGGACTCTCCCCAAGGCCAGAGTCCCTGCTAGGGTGCTTCCTGCCTTGCAGTTTGAATCCCGGATTCCACACAGGGCCAGGCTCCTCCCAGCTGCGAAAGGCATGAACTTCCTGATGCTCTAGCCCAGTGTGCAGGCCAGTTGGAGTTTTTCAGGGGAACTCCTTCCACCTGGCTATCTCACTATAATTAACCTGTTTACAGAAGTTATTTTACAGAGCCAAGGAGGGTAAACCAATCACTCAGCATTCTAGTAGATGGCACAAAGAGATTCAAATTCAGACAATATGAATCAAGGGTCATTGGTCTTAATCTAAAAGTGAATTGCTGGCAACATTTGTACTAAAACCTGTCACATCCCTCACCATTTTATTAAGATTAATCTGGATGTTATTTAACATTGCAAATGATATATGAAAGAAATAACCAGCATAAGGAGAACAAAACTATTGTTTGAAATGTGAAAACACAAAATAAAATGAGTAAAAATATAGAACTAGTAATCTAATAATTGAGAAGAAATATTACTACAGACAAAACCCCATAACTTTCCCCTACTACATCGTTAACAAGCAAGAAGATGGCCGGGCATGGTGGCTCATACTTGTAATCCCAGCACTTTCGGAAGCTGAGGCAGGCAGATCACTTGAGGTCAGGTTTCAAGTCCAGCCTGGCCAACATGGCAAAATCTCGTCTCTACTAAAAATACAAAAATTAGCCAGGTGTGTTGGTGGGCGCCTATAATCTCATCTACTTGGGAGGCTGAGGCAGGCGAATCACTTGAACCCAGGATATAGAGTCTGCGGTAAGCCGAGATCCTGCCACTCTACACTCCAGCCTGGGCACCAGAGTGAAACTGTCTCAAAAAAAAAAAAAAAAAAAAAAAAGAAAAAAAAAAGAAAGAAAAACAGATGAAAATGAAAATGAGAAAAGTTTCTGTATAAAAGCCATAAACACATAGGCTGCCTAGGAAAAACCATAAGAAAATCTGTAGTTTCTTTACGAATAAAATTTGAAAGTGAATAAGGAGACAGTAAGTTTTGGATTGTGGAAGACTTAATATCACAAATACAGCTATTTTTTAAAGAAGACATAGAGGTTAAAAATAATTTCAGATTTCAAACAAATAATTTTTATAAATAAATTATTTTTTAACCTGACAAATGAGCTTAAATTTTACCTAGATAAATACTCTGGTTTGGAAGTCCACCAAATTTGGGAGGAAAAATGAATGATTCAGAGCACTTAGCCAGTCAGATGGAAGAATGAAACAATGGTTACTAAAGATCCGGTCTCCTATCAAAGGCTGGACACGTGACAATTTAAAGAACCCGATGCTCTTCATACTGAGCCTGGCATAGAGCAGGAGCTCAACAAATGTGTGCAATGAATTGATAAATGTACATATTCACCTATAATTAATCAATTGATTATAATAAATAATATATAACGTGCATCTACAAAATCTTTACTCAAATTTTGTTGTGCTCTAAAGCCAAACTAGAATTTCAAATTGATGGAGTAGATTTCTGATTAAAGTCTAGTTCATAATAAATGCCATAAAGATGTTTTAAATGGGTATTTTATCTCTTCTCTAGGTATTGTAATATACCATATTTGAAATAGCCACTATAACTTTAGAATTTCTCATTGTGACAATAAAATACAGAATTCAATAGCACATCATTTTAATATTAATATCAAAGAATCAAATATATTTCCATTTCCTTTAATAATTCTTCCATTAATATTTACATTATGGAGTTGTTTGGTTTTTTTCTTGTAAATTTGTTTAAGTTTTTTACACATGCTGGATCTCAGACCTTTGTTGGATGCCTAGTTTGCAAAAATTTTCTCCCATTCTGTATGTTGTCTGTTTACTCTGTTGATAGTTTTTTGGCTCTGCAGAAGCTCTTTAGTTTAATTAGATCCCATTTGTCAATTTTTGCTTTTGTTGCAATTGTTTTTGGCATCTTTGTCATGAAATCTTTGCCCGTGCCTATGTCCTAAATGGTATTGCCTAGGTTGTCTTCCAGGGTTTTTACAGTTTAAGGTTTTACATTTAAGTCTTTAATCCATCTTGAGTTAATTTTTCCATATGGTGTAAGGAAGGGGTCCAGTTTCACTCTTCTGCATATGGCTAGCCAGTTATCCCAGCACCATTTATTGAATAGGGAATCCTTTCTCCATTGCTTGTTTTTTGTCGGATTTGTCGAAGATCAGATAGTTGTAGGTCTTCAGTCTTATTTCTGGAGCTAAATGATGAAAACACATGGACACATACAAGGGAACAACACACGCTGGGCCTTTTGGAGGGTGGAGGTTGGGAGGGAGACAATCGGGAAAAATAACTAAAGAGTACTAAGCTTAATACCTGAGTGATGAAATAATCTGTACAACAAACCCCCATGACACAAGTTTACCTATGTAACAAACCTGCACTTATACCACTGAACTTAAAATAAAAATTAAAAGAAAATAAAAATAAATATTTACATTAGGCGCTGTTGCTACCAATTCTTTTGGAACTCTTCTTTCACATTTGATTCCTCCAGGAAATGGGTGAATGTTGAAAATTGTAAATTTTTATCGTTCATCTTACTATTACTTCCTTCACACTGTAGATACATAGCATTGCTGCCAATGTAATTCCTTGGTATTTACTTATTTGTTTAAAAAAACATTAATAAGAGCCCAATATTTGCCTGACACTGCATAAAGTAATTTCACAAACGTTGTTTAATTTGGGCTATTTTTCATTAACTGTTGAGCTCACTTAATCAACTTTTAATGTCAACATTTGTTCCTGAAAAAAACAATATTCTAGGTCACAGTAAACATCTAAAAACTATACTTGTTTTAAAAAATTACTAGATATTTTAACTAATGGCTATAATGTAACAATTTCCACTCAACAATTGAATTTAAAATACAAAATAAGCTAAATATTAACTCAGCTCAAATATATTTTAAAATTTCATTGAAAGTACTTGTTTTTTTAAAAAAAAAATTATATATATGTCTATTGCAAAATTTTATATTACATAGTCTGGGATACGCACAGCATATATTTATTTTAATATTTCCTCATAAATCATCCCCCTCCCCAAGTTCCTTTTAAGTTTTGTTACTCTTTTCTGAACTGACTCCAATTTTCTGACATCTTTCCAATGTTGAAGTACCCAGAAATGTATGTGATGTTCATGCAGGTACAATCGCTCAGTGGCAGAGTTTATACTATTGCAGTCTGGATCCACAAAACATCAAGTGAGGATGATGGCTTTGACAAAAGTCCTGCAGTATGTACTACTGGCCTACTCTGAAAGATCTAAGTTCCTCTAAAGAGATGAACTAAACTAAGGGGGTTGAGGAGAAGAGTAGTGGAGAAGGGAAGCAGAGTGTTTAGGACATGAAAAATCAGAATAAGGAAAGCAGAAACCATTAAAGCCTGAAGCTTTAGTTATTTAAAGAATATTTTAATAATAAATGTTCCCTAGATTTTTTTTCCCACTCACTCAGTATTTTTCTGCATACAAAATTCCTTACATAAGAATTTTTATAACTTTCATATATTATATATGGCCCTTTGTCCATAGCTATTAAAAGTTCTTTTCCTTTTATTCCTCTCATAATATATTTTTACTCTTCTCTACATGTTACAAATACCTTTCCATATCAGTTCATTTGGACGATGGGGACAATGATAATTACAATTAAACTATACAGAGAGCTTACCATGTGTTAGGCACTTTGCTTATTGTCTCACAAAAATGACATTAAATGATCATACAGACTATCAGATAAATAATTTATGCACATTTCACAGAGGAAGAAACTGAGGCTCAGAGAGATACAGTGATGTGGCCAAGATTCCCAAGCAAGTGGGTGGCAGAGCCATGATTCACATTTAAAACAGCTATTAAAATATTTACTTTTAACAGTTACATAGTATTCATTTATGTGAGTGCAACCAATATTAATTTACTTATCCCCTATTACTAGATATTAAGATTGTTTATTGATTTTTTTTACTATTATAAACAATGATGCATTGTACCCACTTTTGAAAGTATTTCTACAGCATAAATATCTAAACATGATATTGCTGGCATAAATGTTTACACACTTTACAACCTATCAATTTAGATTTTTAACAATTTTATTGGCATATCATAGATGTACATAGTTTCAGGGTACATATGATCATTTAATGCATCCATATAATTTGTGAAGCTCAAATAAGTGTACTTGGGATAGCTATCACCTCAAATATTTGTCTTTTTTAATGCTAGAAACATGTGAATTATTTTCTTCTAGCTATTTTGAAAAGTGCAATAGATTGTTGTAAACTATAATCACCCTACTGATTTATCTAACACTAGGTCTTATTTCTTCTTTTTGCTTTTTTGCCTCCCTGTATTTTGGATGACCAATCATCTCTCTCATTGTCAGCCTCTCCTTTTTTCACCATTACAACACTGGCATTTCTGTAACAAGAAACTGAATTTCTCATCCTACCGTGTTATTTCCTGTAGTAACACCACACAAGAATGCACATGCATGTGCACACACACATGCACACATGTACTCACACACTTCCCATTTTGTCCCAATATCCTCCATTAATACTCCTATGACCTGTAATCTCAGTTGTTTACACCCATATTTGCAAAGAAAATTCATACACCCAAATTTATACAGCCTCTTTTCAATAAAAAATTCATATGTGTTTTCTTGTTACACTACAACAGCTTTTCAAACATCAATTCCTCAACTTGTTATATAGTTGGACCTTCATTAGACATCCAATTGAGGAAGAAAAAAAATCCTTATTCCACAGAATACTCAGTATCATAGAGCTAAACTAATGAAGTTCTATAAGGGCAAGTACCATATCTGATTTTTCCCCTCCAGTGCCTGACTGATGTTAGGTATTTAATACATGTTTGTTGAGTAAATGAAGAGAAGAGATCTAAGGAAACCCAGAGAAAATTGTTATTGGGAAACAGGTTGTCACAGTGGTCAAAAGCAGACTCTAGATCCTGATGGTCTAGGTTAGAATACTGTCTACACACTTAACCACTTATGGGCAAGTTTCTGAACCTCTCTCTGTCTCAATTTCCCCATCTTTAAAATGGGGATAGCAAAAGTGCCTACTTCATTGGGTTGATGTGAGGCTTACATAAGCTAATACATATAGAGCATTTAGAAGTTAGTATCATGTGTATGTTTTTAATGTAATTCTCAATTTTCCCTTAATTAACAAAAAGAGGACTGACTTTACAAAATTCATTTGCCTATCATTTCTGGAGGTAAATGGTTCGGTCTTTTGGTACTCCTTCCCTCACTTTCCTAGTGCTTTATGGAAACCATGCTTTTTTAAATGAATTGTTTGCTCTGGGCTAAAATGGAGTTACACAGAAGGCAAAATATCACGGCAAGTGAACTAATGGAGGAGCACATTTACTGAAGCAAGTGAGCAAATGGACCAGAAAATTATGTAAAGTGAGTTACAAGATACTCTATTTAGCCTACAAAATAAAACATGGGCGGGGAGTTAGAAGATTTAGGTTTGAGGTGCAACCCTGACACTTAGTAACTCGTTTATTTTGCACAGGTTCACCTTTCTCAGTTTCTTCTTCTTTTTTTTTAATCTGTCTGTATGTTACAGACCTCACAGGGTTCCTATAGGAGTAAATAATGTTATCAAGTTGAAACACACACAAACCAAAATTGTTTTTCTATTTACTAAACTCTGAATATTTTACTTAAAGTACACTGGTCTTTTCTTTTAACTTTCCCATTTAATTGATTCCCCAACTAATCTTGAAATGATACTAAACAAATTTAAATATTGTTCCTAACTCTTTTTAGACATATTATTTGCCACACTACATTACAAATACAGGAGTTAATAGACTATAGACTCCAGTTCTGTGAATCCAATTGTTATATTTATTTACATAAGTCATTCGTTTTTAATTAAACCTCTGGTCTGCAAATATATTATTGCACTTCAAAACAGAATGATTTTAGAGGTGTTTGATTTTCTTTGTCATGCGTTAAATTATATCATATCTAGATGAATAGCACAATCCAATAGAAACAAGAAGGGCAATCTGTGAACATGCTACAGTAGCTCTGTTCATGCATCCAACACTTGTGTGCCTGTTAAGAGCCAAGCACTCTACTAGAAGCTGGGAATCTAGCCATAGACAAGATTGACCTGGTCCTATTCAATACAAAGGGCAATCTAGTAGACAGGACTTACAATTCAACAAGGTATTATGAAAGTGTGTAAGAATTGGTGCTATAAGACAATACAGAGAATCCTTGGAAGCCAAAGGAAAAGTTAACTTGGACTAAGAAAACAAATAGGGAAGGTCTCTGTGGAAAGTAGTTTTATACCAAGATCTGAAGATAATTAGCCAGGAGGAAACTGTTACGAAGAAGAGTATGGCACATTTAAAGAAGCAAAACATCCAGGATATTGGTAGCATATAAACTGACAGGGGAAATGTCAAGTGATTGTCATAAATAGGAAGGCAGAAAACAGATTGTAGAGTTACTATAGACCAAGCTCAGAAGTGTCTTTTTTTTTTTTTTCATTAATAGTAGAAATTGGGCTGGGCACGATGGCTCATGCCTGTAATCCCAGCACTTTGGGAGGCCAAGGCGGGCAGGTCGATTGGGACCAGTTGTTGGGAGCACAGCCTGGCCAACATGATGAAACCCTGTCTCAACTAAAAATACAAAAATTAGCCAGACGTGGTGGCACACATCTGTAGTCCCAGCTACTCAGGAGGCTGAGGCAGGAGAATCTCTTGAACCCGGGAGGCAGAGGTTGCAGTGAGCCAAGATAGTGCCACTGCATTCCAGCCTGGGTGACAGAGTGAGACTCTGTCTCAAAATAAACTAAAGTAAACTAAATCAAATTATAGAAATTCACTGAAAGATATTAAACAAGAGTATGGTCTGATCTGATCAGATATCTGTCTTAGGAGGCTAACTTTGGCTGCTTTATAAAACATGGATTGACTTATGAAAGCTTTCTTAAAACAAGATGTTTTTCAGGGAGATCAACTGGGATTCTACTGCTGAATCCCAGATGAAAATTATGGTGGCTTTGACTAGGGTAATTGTGACAGTGTATTAACAGTGAAATATCTGAGCTTGATGACTCCCTTACTGATTCATTCAGCCATTCATTTAATCAGTGAATAACAGCCTACTGAGTCAGGAAGTGGGCTGGTGTTGTGGACGTGGCCTTAAATAAGAAATGCATCCCTCCATTGGTTTATAATCTAACAGAAAAACCAGGTAGGAATAACTGGCATGCCATTTGAAAAATAAACTGGTTCTTTTCCTTGTACATTTTACCAAAATATATTCCTATCCAAGTAGAAATGTCCAATATGTTCCTGGATAAGTAGGCCTGGAATTCAGAAAAGAGGTCTGTGATTGATAAATAGAGTTGGGAGTCCTCAACACATGTAAGACAACTGAAGATGATTCCAGAAAGACAGTGAACAATGACACAAGGAGAAGAGACAGGATAAAGGGGTGAGGAATTTCAGTGGCTAATGGAGAAAGGGGAAAGCAGCCTTTAAAGAAGGATGAGAAGTCAGAGACAGAAACGTAAAGAAAGTTCAGAGAGTATGGTGTCCTGGAATCAAGAACAAAGATAATTTCAGAAGAGGATAGTGGGGTTATCTACTGTGTCAAATGCAACTAAAAAGTCAAAAATGAGAATATCTTCTAGAACAGAATGTATTGAAACATAGGCATTGATGACTATGTGGAAAACAGTTTCCATGAAACCGTAGATGGGACATGAGATTTCAGTGGACAGAAGTTGAGATACTTTCCCCACAGTTTGTCCATTAACATCAAATATTATGAAAAATGTATCACAGAAAGATATTTGGCACAAATATCTTTAGTACATGATTGTTTCCAACTGCCTTCCAGCCTTCTTTCCAGATGTGCTCTAGTTTGTCCATGTCCAATAGGAAGAATAGCACATAGAACATAATAGGATTTGAGTTAGGATCTGAATGGCATGTTATATGGTGGACTCATCCTTTCTCTCAATTACAAACTACTGTATTTTTTATCAGACATTGATATTACCAGAGTTCTGATTAGTTTCTGTGGTAAGAACAGGCTGATTCATGGGGAATTGTATCTCACTGGTAACTCATAAGTGGCTTGTTATTGACTAAATTTTTGTGCATTGATGCTTTTTTTTCCTATGTGCCTTCAGTTGTAAGCTGTCTTTTTGCTCCTAATGAAATATTTTTATTATGGATTCAACCCATTGCTCAACCTAAGAACACTTTAGAGAAATAATTCATTCATTGAGCAAGGGCATAATGAATAGCTACCATATTTCTTATTGTGCTAGGCAGTAATGAATTGTTTGTAGAACTTACTTCTTATTCTACCTTCACGTTACTGACATAACTCACTCACGAGTTTCCAGTGAGATATGATTCCCCATGAATCAGCCTGTTCTTACCACAGAAACTTTAAAAATCATCTTAAAAAAGTGATTATCATGCCATTTATCATCCTCATCCAAATCATTATTAAAGATATTGAACAAGGGATGGCCAAGGATGGAACTCATAACACACCATCAGGGATCACATTTCTTACAGACATCAGTTCATTAAGAATAATATTTGGGGCTGGACATGGTGGCTCATGCCTGCGATTCCAGCACTTTGGGAGGCCGAGGCAGGAGGACTGCTTAAGGCCAGGAGTTAGGGACCAGCCTGGGCAACATAGTGAGACTTTATCTCTACAAATAACTTTTTTGTTTTAATTAGCCAGGTATGATGGCATATGTCTATTGGCATACATCTGTACTCCCAGCTATTGAGCCCAGGAGGCAGTGGTTGCAGTAAGCAGTGATCACACTATTGCACTCCAACCTTGGTGACAGAGTAAGACCCTGTCCCAGAGAAAAAAAAAAAAAAGAATATTTAGGATATAATTACTCAATCAATAAGTTACTAACCTGTTTGCCTATGTTATCACATAAGCTATATGTCTCCAGACTGTTTAATAATTTGACATCATACACTCTCAAATGCCTTGCTGGACATTTAATTACACTATATTCTACCATATTTCTTTGTTGACCCATCTAGGGAACATAGCAAAATTAGTAATAATTATAAAAATTATTTTAGATATTACGAGACAGAATGCCTTTAGGTCACTGATCTATAGTTTGTACAGTTGCTCTCTTTCCTATTTTGAGAGATTTTTTGTTTAAAAAAATTGAACTCCAAAAAAAAATTGAACTCCAATCTTCCATCATTTCTTTTTTCTACAATACTATTACCTATAAATCTCATCAGTGTTCTGGGATTTAACTCATCTGGATCAAAAGACATAAATATATCTTGATTATTTTCCTGCAAAAACATGTTTAATTTTCTTAGGCTTAAATTTTATTCAACTTCACTATCTTCAGTTTATTTTGAAAGTAAGATAAATGAACTTGATGGTCTTGCTGCTATGATATTTTATGTTAGCATTCCCTTAAGTCCATACCATCTTTATTGTGATCACGAGGCCCTTTCCCGCAAAAGTTCACTTAGAAAAATGGCAAAATTATTTTACATTGCTATACACTCGAATTCAAATTTCAGATATTTTTCGTAAGTTGCCTCTGTCTTAGAACAGTTTTTGTTATTGTCAGGAATAACTTGAATATCCCTGGTGGACTTATTGGGAAGGCTACATTATCTATTATTCAGTAGGTTTGCTTGAGCTTCTCAGAACCATTGCTCTGGATAATTAATAAATAAACCTGCCAATAAAATAATTCATGTGGAACCCAAAACAAAGTAAATACATTTATTTGCCAAAATTTCAAGCAGGGGCATGATTAAAGGAGACTCTATTATTTTCTTTTTTATTTTATGATGCTTAGGTCTAGGATCCAAGTTACCTAATCTACCAAATAAAATACTTCTTTTCTATTAAAGTTATCATAAGAGGACAGAGTGTAGCATTGTTAAAAACTAGTTCATCTTTTGTTATGGCAATACACCTTTGAAGGGCACAGAAATTGTTTTAATTGGATAAATTAGATGTTCTTTGTGTCCATATAAAGTGTTGAATTTAATGATTTGGTTGAATGGATGTCAGTGTTTCTGTTCAATCTTTCAATTAAACCAATATTAATCTTACATTTTCTAAAGAAAGCTTAATAGCACAAGATAACTATGATATCTCCAGGACATACAGTAAGGTCACTGGATATAAATGAGCCCACATTGTTTTCCTGAATAATTCTGCAGCAAAGAGAAAGGCTATGGAAATTGTAGCTATACTAGCTTTTCTCCATTTCAATCACTTAGGACCAACACTAAAAGATCTATGTCTCTCTTTTGACACATTGTTATATGTGGCACTCAGTCCCACTACTTCATAAAGATCATTTGTAAAATTGTAATTTAACGTCTGGTTTTGTCTGTTTCAGCTAACAAAAATCAAGATAGACTTTTGACTAATGCTTTTTTAAAAAACTTTCTGGAAGATGTATTACAAATAAAAGTACTTCATTTGTTTTTCAAAACTAATTTGACTTGATTTATACAAATGAAGTTTTAAATCACATATCACAGTAGGAGACAGAGTTGGGTGTGAGTTATTTTCTTTAAAAATTCTATAAAAATAGAAACATAAAATACTAAAATCATTTTTTGTTGCTCATAAAATTTCAAAATTATGAAGGTCCTTCAATTTGATAATGATTGGGTTCTAGCAGCACGATTCAGAGAGGCTGTAAAATTACGAGGACACTTCAGCACTCCTGTGAGCATTTCCATTCAGAGGTGATCGACCAGCATGACTCAGAGCAATTTGTCTCGTATTTGTAGGAAAACCTTGTTCTTTCAGACTGAAAAACTTAAAAACACGAAGAAAGCCCAATAATTTTAAATCGTGGTATAAACCATACATGTCTAGAAATCCAATTTATTTTCTAAATAAAAACATTACAACTTTTAAAATATAAAGGACCTACTCACAACAGAACAACAATCTATCCCTTCAAATTCGTATGCCAAATCGCTCTAGCTGTTATTTCTCCCAACCTGGGATTTTCTGACATGAAGAATTGTTCTAGCCATCAAAGAAGATTATTTATTTCTTTTAAACTCTTCTTGGGCTATTACTCTAAAATAATCTTGAGATTTCTCTCCAACCATCCCGTGACCTTTGGAAGTCATTCTGAATTTAGATGAATTATGTGTACTTGCATATAAACATACAAACTATGTCTTCTCAAAAGCTACATTTGAAAATAAAGCTGTGTTCAAGAAATATATATTTATAATTCTTTTGAGTCTATTTCTACATCTATAAAATGGGGATAATAATATCTACCTTAAAAGCATGTTGTGAGATTTAAATGAGTACACCGTGTACTAAACTGATATGTAGCAGATGTACAATAAATACTTGCTATTTTGATATCATTATCATTATAACAATCATTGCCAACTTAAAGTTTGATGTTATATGAAAACCATTCAATTCCAAAAACTCTATCATCTTAAGCAGATCACTCACATTTTGGGACCTCATCATAAAATATTAGCAGTGGTTATATCTGGATTGTGGGTTTTTTTTTTTAATTCAATGTTTTCCTTTTTCTCAGCTATATTATCTTTTCAAAAATTTATATTGAATATAATTACTTAAACAAAACAAGAACAGATACCATGTACTATATATTGCTAAGCATACTTGACACTTGTCTATTTGCAATTATTGCCATGATAGACCATGGAGAGAAGAGTATGGTTATGGGGGGAACTAAAAACAGAAGTCAGCATCTGGAGAGATTCAGCAGTTACACAGGACACACAGTAAATGCAGATTATGAAACACCGCAGGCATCACAGATCCCTTCTAAATCCCAAAACAATGAGAGTGGGAAGGGAGGCCCCTAGTTTCTAAGTTTACCAGTGTCCTATCTTCAGTGTCTAGAACAGAAAATACCAAGGCATAGACAATCTTCAAACATTTTTGTTGAATGAATGGCCTGGATAAAGACTAGCCTTCCAAGTCAGCTAGTGAGGCTCGGCTATTGAATACAACTGGACTTGAGAATGAGATTTGGATAAAGCTGTATAAGTGAGGTCCTCTGATCCTAACTCCCTTTTCTTGAATCTAGGAATCCAAATATCCCGAATTAGTGGTATGGATGGGCAGATGTAGATGGAACTGAAAAAGAAAAATGTGGTCCTTACTGGCTCACTTACTCAACAGGGGTAAAAGAGATACATAGGTAGTTAGAATCAAGAAAGCCTAAATCATGTTCTCCAATCTCCAATTTCCCATATAGTAGGGATGATTAGGCACACATATAGGAATTGTTCCTTTCTTCCCCATTGTTCCTTTCTTCCTCATTAGACTTCATTCTTTAACAGATTAGCTTTGAAAGGCAGCCCAAAGGAAAAAGGGAGTTAGTGGCAGGCCTTGAACTCCAACAGTTATTACAAAAGCACCAAGGACAGCCATCCAGGTCAGGGACATAAGATTTATCTAGAAAGATTTCTGCAGTGGGCCAAGACAGAGTTTTAAAAGGTCTGAGTAATCAGATAAAGAGAAAGGAAAAGATTTTCCTGCTACAAGGCAGCACCATGAACAAAGTCACAGAGACAATAGGATCATGTAAATATGGAAACTACAATGAATTCTAGAATTTTAAAGAATAATTTACAAGACAGAGAGGGATAAGAAATAATACCAAAAAGGCTGACATGGGCACCAGCAGTTCAGTAGAAGAGAGACAAAACTGAAAACAGGGATATCAGTTTGGAGATTGTAATATTCATAGTCAACAAACTGACTAAATTTGAGTATCGAGATATTAAAAACTGATGATTGCACCCAAACAAATCACATTCTGACAAATCTGAAGTATCCTCCCTCAAAACCTCTTAGTTTAATCCAAAAGGTAACTAAGAAGATGTAATTCTAAACAAGTGAACCACATGGCTTCTGGGGTTTACTGGGCAGCATTGCAATCAGTAGTACAAAGGATGAGAGCTGGAGAAATCCTGGTCTTGGGACTTTCTGCTCTACCAAAAACTACAAATTCTACTTCAGGAAAACAATGTTACCGCAATATCAAGACAAACCACTGAAAACAAATATAAGGCATCCTGTACAACTATGAACGGATCTAATAATTGCTGCTTCATACTTTCATCAAATGACAAACTATGATAGACAGTCCAATCAGTGGCATAATGATGGATGGCATTGCTTGACTTTTTCATGCATTCTCACTCCTTCGTATGAGATTTTAAATGTTTGTGGACAAATAATTTCATGCCAGGAACCAATTTAGGAACACCAGTAGCCATTTTCTACACCTATATGAGGTATAGAAAATATGAGTGAATAAGTATAATTCTCTGGGTTTGAACTGACAAACTTAAGTGCCAAATCTGGTTTAATTATTTATTTGGTCACAGCCAAAATTATACAAAAATGCTGTCATACCTCTTCAGATGACAACAAATCTCTTTCTTAATTTCTCATGTATGAGACTGGATATATTGGCTTGTAAATTTGTTCTATTTTATCAAGAGTTGAGTCTATTGCCCTACAGATGCAGCCTACATCTCATCTTTCCTACAAATATTTTATTGTTTAAAAAGTGGCTTAAAGTAAGCATTTATAAATACCTTGACTCATGAAAGTAAAAATTTATTTGAGGTTTATAAATAAAACTATTGAAGTGAACTAACCAAGTTTCAAAATTAAAACTTCTTAACAATGTAAAATTTGAATTTCAGAATGTATCATAAGAAGGCAAAAACTTGAGAAAATAATATAATTTCTTAAGGATAATATATAATGGAATTCATAGTTTCTGGTGAAACAGGAATTTCCCTTAGGCTCCAGGCCCACCGCAGGTTCCAGACCAGCCTAACATCAGGTCAGACCCCATAGGCCCAGCCTCTAGGCCAGTACCCACAGACCCAGAATCCAGCCCCATCACAGCATCAGGTCAGCACCTGTCTACCCCAGCTTCAGGTCAGCATCTGGCCCAGCCACCAGCCTGGCCCCCAAGGGCCTATACTCCAGCAAACCCAGGATCCAGGCCTATTCTAGCAGACCCAGGGTTAAAACTCATCCCAGTAGACCCCAGTGCTGGACTGGCCTTTGTAAACACAGAATCCAGACCTACCCAATGGCAAGTCAGCACCTGTGGACTAAGGCTTCAAGACTACCCTTATGACCCAAGCACCAAGCTGACCCCCATGGACTCAGTCAACAGCTCTTGCCAGTAGATTCAATGACACGTTAGCCCCATGGAGCCAGGATTCAAGCCTGCTCTAGCAGACCTAAGCTCTAAGCCCATTACAGCAGACTCAAGGTTCCAGGCCCAATTCCACACACGCAGGTACCAGACCCACTCACCTGCTGATCCAGGGATTAGATCACCCTGCCTGAGGATTATGACAGTAAGTATGCCCCCAGACCATGCCAGACAGCCTGCTATCTTGTTGGTCTGATGGGTGAAGGGCTTTCCCTACTGAAGCCAGTTTGTAAAGACTGGAATAGTGCATACTTCTTCCAATACTCACACATAAATGCATGGCCACAAAATTCACAAACAAGCAGGGAATCATGACATCATCAAAGTATCAAAATAAAGCACCAGTAGCTGACCCTAAAAAATAGAGATTTTTTTACCTGACAAAGAATTCAAAATAATCCTCTTAAAGAACCTCACTGAGCTATGAGAGAACACAGATAGACAACTAAACAAAATCCGGAAAACAACACATAATCCAAAGGAAAATTTCAATAAAGAGGTAGAAACCGTAAAAGGAAAGTAGAACAGGAAGTCCCAAGTCCAAAATGCCTCCTAATTTTAATTAATTGATAAATTTAGAGCTTGTATTTCTAAAATAAGTGTTAAATTTTACAATTTTTCTTTCTTTCTTTTTTTTTTTTTTTTTTTTTGAGATGAAGTTTCACTCTTGCTGCCTGGGCTGGAGCACAATGGCATGATCTCGGCTCACTGCAACCTCCGCCTCCAGGTTCAGGCAATTGTCCTGCCTCAGCCTCCTGAGTAGCTGGGATTACAGGTGCCTTCCACCACAGCAAAGTTATGTTGCAGATAGATTTTTTAATTTTTTTGGGAGATAGAGTTTAGCTCTTGTTGCCCAGGCTGGAGTGCAGTGGCACAATCTTGGCTCACTGCAACCTCCATCTCTGGGGTTCGAGTGATTCTCCTGCCTTAGCCTCCCTAGTAGCTGGAATTATGGGCATGTGCCACCATGTCTAGCCAATCTTTTGTATTTTTAGTAGAGATGGGGTTTCAGATAGGATTATTATTTTATGCAAGATTTACAATCTCTAAAATTTCCAATCCTCCAAGCTGCTGAAAAAGCGGAGTACGAAGTCATTTTAAATACATATAAATTGGTTGCAAAGCTAATTGAAGACTGACTAAAAACTCTGAGGATAATAAACATTTCATTCATTAGAAAACCCATTCCTTTTAGAAACATATATATCATATTTTCTGTACCTTTGTTTATTCCTGTAATTAATCATTATATATCTCCATAAAATTTTTGCTTATCTAATATTCATGTATTACAATTTCACATTTCTTTGACATCATAATTCCATGCTTATTGGAGAAGGCATGAAAACCTACCCTTGGATATTTTTCTCATGGAGAAAGAGAAATGTCTGAAACACTGGGAAGTAGAAGTGTGAGGCACTCTAATTATCTATGACTTTTATTTTTACATGTAATAGTCATGTAATGGAATAGTGTTTCTTTTCAAAATCCCACAGTCAAAAATAATATAAATATTTTAACTGTTAGAGATTATATGATACTTTTTCTCACAAATGTAAAATTACGAGTACCACAGCTAATTATACACCTAAAAATAATTATGTTATACAAACACATATTGTACATAGATGTTGCTACCATGAAATCTAAGAATGCCACTTTCCCTTCTGTAGCTATGTTTTGAATCACCTTCAGATTATTTATTTACCAAAAAAAGAACAAAAATAAAACTTTCCTTGCATATTATTAGCAAGAAAACTATAATATGCAAGAAATACATGTGACTCAGAAAACACTAGTTGATAAACATCAACTTTATGTAGTTTAGGTCATCAAGACAAGCAATCATTCATATTTATTGAACACCTATTATGAGCAATTAACTGTTTCAACTGAGACTTTGGAGAATCTTGAGCAAATCAATAATTCAACTGTGAAAAACAAGCCTAGAAGTGCACTGATTCTTCCTAGTTTTCTATACCCTAGATTTACATTCATGCTATTAAATTGGCCTCTGGCATTATGAGATTTAATTAATCCATTAATTCCAAAATCACAATGAGATTAGTGTCTTACAGAGATAATGGCTAGGGGTACATCCACAGTGTTTCATTCATTGTATGAATGGACCCTCTCACATGCCATAGTTAAATGAACAGGTGCCCTGATCGTCTGGAGACAAGATAAACTTGCAGTTGCTGCCTTCTCTCAATTGCTTTAGCCATTCCAGGTTTAAGAGTGTCACAGTCCCCATCTCTCCATAAACCATGATTCTTACTACATTTACTTCCTTGATTCCTCTCAGGTTAACCGCAAACATTTTATCAACTGCAGAGTAGCTTTTACCCTAGCTTGATTAATTTAGACACAGCTTATACCAATTCTCCTAAGATCACTCATGTGGTTTGATTCAATTAATCACACTGTTCACCAAGCTCTAAAAAGAAAAACAAGCCTGTTTATTTGCATGTTGTGAACCAAAAACTCAAAAATGAGAACAGTATAACTGGTCATTGCCGAATTTTCTATAGTTGGCCCTATAGCAGAATACCCCTATAATATGCATTTATCCCTTTATACTGGATATGGCTTATAATTAATGCAGTATAAATGGTAGCTCCCTGACCATGGTCCAGCCTCATGGGACTCCTATACCTCTGTCCAGGGAAAGTCTAAAGAAAGTAGAGATGCAGAGTATTATCCA